>NW_025779048.1:0-43870 GCF_021130785.1 Homalodisca vitripennis | reverse complement strand
CAACTATAAGATACAAGATTTTTCCGGACATTTGCCATCGTTCAGTGAAACAAGAAATCAGTAACACTACGTTTCGAGATCTGCAATCTGATCTCTTCTTCAGGTAAAGAACTAACCTAATACATAATTACAAACTAGGTTAAAAACAAATATTACCAAAGCGTTGTGGCATGCCTAAGTCAGGAATCACAACCACCATGTTGTTTTTTAACTTCACTAACTAACTCTATAAACATGCACTTAATAAAAAACTATACACACAACACTAATTATTAAAACTGAACTACGGAATGCAGGTCACAATACGTGATCATTCGTCTACTAACCACCTACGACTGACCAGAGGCCATTAGCCAATTGTAATCGTCACGGCAGACAAAAACAAGATGGCGGAAATAAAAAAGGAAGGAGGCCTTTTCGTTATTATTGGTTTATGCGAGATGAACTTCTTAAAACCATATTGTGACTCCGCATTGGTTTATTACAAATATCTGATCCGTTTGATACTTTTTGGTTTTCTCTTTAGTTCATTTTTTAGAATTGGCAACCAGAGCGGCCTAATTTCGACTGATGATTGACTGATTGGTTGTTCTGCCAATTTAATGTATGTTGCCTCAATTAATTTCCTTTTGAAGAAATGTGGTTCCTGATGTATTATGTTGGCTTCATCCCAATTCATATGATGGTGATCGGACCAACAATGGTGTGCAATTTTTGACTTTTCTGTGAGACCCTTTCTCGTGTTTTCTTTGTGTTCTTTTATCCTTACGTTTAGTGGTCTTTTTGTCTTGCCTATGTATTCCCTATTGCAACTACATTTTATACTGTAAACACAGTTTTTGGAATCCTGTGTGCCATTTTTTTGTTTTGTTTTTACGAGACTTTGTCTAAGAGTGTTGTGTGTTTTAAACGCGGTTCTAATGTTGTACTTTCTACCTACTCTTCTAATTTTCTCCGATAATCCCGGCACATAAGGGATTGACATAAACGCAAATTTATCACAATTCTGTTTTTCTGATTCAGGAATGATTCTTCTGGTTCGTTTGCACTTATTTATTACTACTTGAGGGTATCCATTGCTTCTGAGATCCGATTCAACTTTCTTAAATTCCTCTTTTAAATCCATCTTTATCTGAGCACAAGCTCTTTGCTCTATCAAACAACGAGTAGGCTACTCCTTCTTCGACAGATTTTTGATAGTAGTATTGATAATTTAAATATTTTCCTGTGTGTATTATCTTTCGAAAAACAGTTGCCTTAAGGACATCCCTATCTCTTAATACACACACACCCAAAAAGGGAAGCTTGTTTTGAACGTCCATTTCTATTGTGAGGCGGATGGAAGGAGAAATACTGTTAATGCGATTCAAAAAATTATTTAATTCAATGTCTCCATGAGAAAAAAATAACATAGGTATCATCTACATACCTCCACCAAATCTTCGGCTTGAACTGAGCTGAAGCCAAAGCTTTTCGCTCAAATTTCTCCATAAAGATATTGGCGAAAATAGGAGACAGTGGAGACCCCATTGACATCCCCTCATCTTGACGGTAAATTTTACCCTCTAACTCAAAATAATTGCATTGAGTGCATAGTTCTAACAGTTCCATAATTACTGGCACGGGAAGTTTAGTTCTATCCTTTAATGTTTGGACTTCTTTGAGACGTGATTTAATGATTGCGAGAGTTTCTGGAACTGGTACATTTGTAAATAGACTTTCAACATCAAAACATACCAGTTTGTCAGTTTCAGTCAACCTTAGAGATTTTGACTTCTCTACAAAATCCCTGGAATTTTTTATGAAAGAGTCAGTTTTATTTAAGCAAGAAAAGATTCGTGATCTTGCTTCGTGGGTTGGCTTCGTGGTTTTGATTCGTGGTCTAGCTTCGTGGTTTAGTTTCGTGAGCTGGCTTCGTGGTCTTGCTTCGTGGTATAGCTTCGTGAGTTTGCTTCGAAAAATTAATTGAAAAAAAATTAGATATATTTTTCTATGTAAATGGAGCTACTAAAGGAATTAAATAAGGTTTGTTTTTTAAGATTCAAAGAATATAAGAAATTAATGGAATTAGAAGAAAATAAGAAATGTAAAATTTTGAATTTGGATAAAATTAAAGATAAATTCGGGTTTACAATAATTGCAGAGTTGTAAGATTGTAAAGTACACGTACCGAACAGATTTTTGAATGTTTTGGATGAAAAAAAGATTAAGGAATATTGAATAAAAATGATAAAATACACTTGATTATTACTGGAAAGAAGACTATAAAAGAGAATGAATGTGTTACAATAAACTTTTTGAAATAAAGATTTTTCATTAAGATTTAGAAGATTTTCATTAAAACAGCTTAAGAAAGTAGAAGCTAACATCTATAGATTCGGTTATTTTTCATTCGTGATTTACAGATTCGTTTATCGTACATTGAATAGTATTTTACAAATAATTTCTGTTACACCCAAAAGTGGTCTAGAACCGCCATATATATATATATATATATATATATATATATATATATATATATATATATATAAGTAGATATGAATATGCCGATTCTAGACCACTTTTGGGACAGTCAGAAAATCAATGTAAAATACTGTTCATTGAACCATAAACGAATCTATAAATCATGAACTAAAAATAAACGAATCTATAGCTGTTTGCTTCTACTTTCTTGAGCTGTCAAATCAATCTATTTGAAATGTCTGCTACGACGAAAAATCTTCTACTCTACAAAATTGATAGTAACACAGTCTTTATCTTTAATAGTCTTCTTTCCAGTAACAATCAAGTGTAATTTATCATTTTTATTCAATTCTTAAATCTTTTTTTCATCCAAAACAGTCAAAAATCTGTTCGGTAAGTGTACTTTAAAATCTTCCAACTCGGCAATTATTGTAAACCCGAATTTATCTTTCATTTTCTCCAGATTCAAAATTTTGTATTTCTTATTTTCTTCTAATTCATTTAACTTCTTATACTCTTTAAACTTACATTCTCCAATATCATTTAACTCTTTCAAGAACTCCATTTAAATAGAAAAAATTTAAAGACGGAAAAAATGAAATTTGCTAACAATCACTCGAGAAGTCGGGGAGAATGTGAGTAAAACCGCATTCTTTTCACGAGGTTCTTCGTTTAATTTCTCCAAATGTACTATAAAATCATCAAAGATTTCAGGCTTAAAATCGTAATCAAATTCAATATCCAAATAGTGAAAGATTATAGGTAAAATCTTTTCATAATAAACGTGTGTATCGATACCTACAAACCTAATGTATTCTTTGAAAAGGAAAATAATTTTTTCAACGGTTCCAAGAGATAAGTAAAAATTTTTTATTCTGTTTTCTAAATTCTGTAACAAATTTTGTTTGTTTCTCACCTCCGTATTGTAATTTCATAAGCAGATTATTCAAATGTGTTAGTTTATTTCGAAATTTCTTAGGTTTAGGTCTTTCATACAAAATTAAATTACAATCTCTACAAACTAAATATTTTTTATCAATAATTTCTCCTCTATTATAACACTTGTAACAGTTGGCATTGTACTCTTCCATTTAAACAAAAAAAGATTTTTTTATAAATGGAGATTATGGAACTAAGTCTACCGAGATATAAATTTTTCAGCACAAATGTTTATGTTTACATTTCTACAACAGAGATAAATAGAAATAATTTCATTCTATTGTACAACTATTTAGGATATTTTGTCTATGATTACAAAGATTATTACGGAAGAAATCGAGATTTTTTCAGTGGCGAAAGAGTATATTTTTGAAGTTTTAGAAGGAATGAAAGAGAATAATATGAATTTAGCAAATTATTTTTCTTAAATAAAAAATCTATTCTACTAAATAGTCACCAAACAACATGAACTCACCAAAGTCTCTACAATTTCTAGCATTAAAACAGTGCAACAAAGATGAATTCAGTGAATTTGCCGGTTTATTTTCAACAACAGTTGATACCGTCTTCGATACTTTCCTTAAATGAAACAGAATTAAAAGAACTTGTAGAGTCTTTTGCAGAAAGAACGAAAAATGCACACGTGTACACACAAAAAAACGAAAAAAATAAGGGATTATATATTTAATATAATTACGAAAGATATTGAAAAGAAAGTAAAAAATAAACAAACAGAGAGTTTTCATCGTTTTTTTTATGAAATTTTTTCCCATATTATACGTCCTTTCAAGATAATCAAGACTTAATTGATGAATTTCTTAGGAATTTTTGTAAGTATCAAGATTTATCAACACAATTCATTAAAGAGCATTATAGAATTTTTCTTATAGAATATAGCCACATTTTGTGTGAAACAAAAGGTATTACTGTAGATAATATTCCATGTGATTCCTATGAAGAAAGACACCAACTATGGTTATCAAAACAGTACTATGACGTGGGGAGGGACTGCAAGTTTTAGAGCACAACTGAAAAGAAACATCTGGACAAAAAAAAGTAACCACACATTACTGAACTAACATGTTTTTCTTCTTTCCAAACAGCTGCTGATGATCAAAGCTGAAAAAAAACATATGGGAATGGGAGAAAAAAAGTAACTCTCATATGGAAGAATATTGATTTATTTTCAGTTAGGAAACAAACTCAAGGTCTCAGCGTTCCTAGTGGTAACGCATACGTCATGAAATTATTATGAAGTTAGTCGAGGTCACCGCGTTCCTAGTGGTAACGCCTACGTCATAGTTAGTGAAACAAACAGTCGAGGTCACCGCGTTCCTAGTGGTAACGCCTACGTCATAGTTAGTGAAACAAACTCTCACCAAAATTCTTCGATGAATAATATAGAAAATACGATGATTTTTACTGAATTTCTTTAATATCGTTCTTAATCACATCATAGGCTAAAAATTTCTCAGAAACCACAACCACATAACAAATCGCGTTTGTAACAGCTTTTTGAAAATCCATATTGATAATTATATCGTTCTTTGAACCAGAAATATTTGTCATACTCTTTGTTGTATCAATGACATAAATAGGTCTATTCGCTAAAAATTCTTTAGGATTGTAATACATTTCCTTATTATTACAGTAAAACTTTCTTAAAATCTTGATACATCTGATACATGATTCTGAAAAGACCTCCTGAAATGTTTAAGTTTTGTAATTCATCTGGATAATAAGAACCGTTCAATTTTACTCTGATATTTTTTACATTCAAACTATCAAACTTTGAAGGATTTTTCTCTTGATTATTCTGTCTATCTGTTTGAAAACCTATAATAACGAACTTGGGATTGAAGATATTTCTATAAATGTTTGTAATATCGAACGAATAAGTTGTTCCGGAAATACCTTTTTGTTCAATACATTGCCAATCTAGAAAATTAAACATAATGTTTTGACTTTTTGTAATTTCATCAATCAACCTAATTTTACTCGTGGTTTTATAATCAATCATTGGAACTCTAATAAAAAAATCTGTAATTGTTATTTTTCCATCAACAGGCATAACATTTCCAGTTGCAGTCTTCAGAATCACATCATCGTCTTCTGCTCTTATAAAACTTAGATAAAATCCTCCTTTATAGATCGGAATAGTAACATTTTCAAAAAATCCTAATCCAAAATGAGATAAATTTCCAGCTGCTTCAAAAACACCAAATTTAAAATCTGATTCAAAGCCATTAGAAGTTTGAGAAATAACATCACTTTTTGAATACGAAATAGTTCTTTTAATAGTGCTTAATTGGCCACAGTTTTCGACTTCTTCTATCAATTTATTGTGTTTTCTTACTTCAATCTTAGAAAATAAAAACGGTATAAAATTATCGATTAATCTAACATTATCAGTTCCAAGATATGCTTGACCATCTTGTTTTGTTAAAGTTCCAGAAATATAAAACTGGAAGTTAGACGAGCAAAAGTTATCTCCAAAATCAATATTAAACTCAGTTCTTTTATTCGGTTCATTCGAATGTTGTTTACTAATTGGATAGAAATTTTTAAACTCCGCCCTTTCAATATCACTAGCATATTTTCTGTAGTCCGCCATTTAATAAGACAAATTTTAAACATCATGTATAAGAAAGATATCATTTTTTCATCGATCTAATGTACGTTTTTTATAAGAAAAGATATAAATTTTAGTAAAATAATTAAAAAGATTAGAGTCATTTTTAATGATCTACTTCGTCATATTCAGGATTCTCTTCCTTAAATTTTGCGATCTCGGTCACATATTTCAATAAAATTTGCACAGGATAGTAACCGCTATCTATAATATTGTTCCAATCAACTGTATCTTTATTTTCATCCAAAAACTTTATACTCAAGTGTTGATAGAGGCAAAGAACAGACATATGATCTTTTAATTGATAATGTATATTTTCTTGAATGAACTCTGGGGACAGAGTTTGATATTTTGCAATGTTATACCAATTCAATTTGTTTACGTATAATCTCATCATATCTTCGGATAATTCATATTTTTGAGAAATATCATCCCAATGTTCTTTTTTCAAATCTCTTTCGTGTTGCATGATAAAAAGATCGAAAGCACTGTAATGTCCCGCCATCTCTATTTATTAGGAAAAAATTTCAAAATCAAGTTTTTATAAATTGGCTCTTTTTAGTGTTACATTCAGCACATTTTCCAGATATTCTCTTAACTCCATTGATGTTTGCATAGTATTTTATATCATTTGTTGCAGTTTTTTCTTTACATCTCACACAATATATGAGCGCCATTTATTTAGGGAAAATTTAAAATGAATCATCATAACCGCCTAATCTATTAAATCTGTTATCAATGTTTTCAAAAGATTTATTAACATCTTCTTTAAATTTATTAAAGTTTTCCTTCTAGTTTATTTACTTTATCGAGATATAAAGAGTATTGATCATCTATTCTTTTAAGTAATTCATTATTATGTGTTACTTTCTCATTGAAACGTGTACCAAAATTTTCAAAAAAGTTTACTTTCACATTGAAATGTGTATCAAAATTTTCCAGAATTTTGTTAATTGCTACACTAACTAATTCATTAACATTATTTTTATATGTATTAAAGTTTTCTTCTAGTTTATTTACTTTATCAAGTAATTCACCAACATCGTCTACTGATCTTCTATTTCTGGCTTCTAACTTGTCATAGACTTCTGTTGTAAAATCTTTAACATGCTGTTTATGATTCTCATAATTTTGTTTTAGTTCATTAAACATTTTAATAGGATCTTCTAATTGAATCATTACAACAACATCAAATGGATTAATTCCTTTACTAACACTGCTAATTCTTTTTCCTTTAAGATCTAAGGCATTTTTAACATTCGGATCATGTAAATCAACAATATCGATGTTTTCTGATAATTTTAGAGGTTTTAAAATTTGTTCTTTAACAACAACATCATGTTTGTCAATAACAGGTCGAACACCGACAATTCTTTTTTTATTAGCCAAACTAACATAATTCTTTTCAACTTTGATCGCTTCAGTAATTTTATCAGCTTTTTTCGATATGAGACATTAAATTGGTAAATAATTTTTTTTACACCATCATCAACTTCTTTTTCCAATGTTTTTATTTTATCAGCAACTTCATTTGAACTCATGAAATTTGCAAGTTTGTTATCATATTCTGCTTTAAAATCTTCAATCTCGACAGCAAACATATCTGAATCTGGAAGGGTTTGTAATAAATTTTCTAACTTGTTATCAAACTCATTTCTCAAACTATCAAAATTCAAACTATTATCTACATTTTGAATAATTTGTGTTCCAAATACGTCAAAAATATTTTGTGAATCCATATTTATTAAGTAATAATTTGTTAACAACTTCTTTAAAATCTTTACCAGTACTCAGTTCATTCAAAACAAAAACACATAAATGACCACAAATTGGGGGATCTTTATAGTCTTGAATCTGAGAATCATTGTAGTAGACGCTTGATTTTTTCAAATATTTAATCAATTCTATAGGTGGTTTGTCCTAAATTCTTCCATACGAATCAAAATAACATGCATTCTTATCATTTTTTTAATAACAAATCCAATGCGTTCCACTTCCCATAATCGAGTCTAAATTCACAATTCCACATTCAAATTTCTTAACTTTTTCAGGTAATGTATCTCTCATGAAGATTCCTCTAAAATGTTTAATATTTTTGCAGATTTCTTCCAATTCCCCGAATGTTAAAGGTTTAAATTTTTTTTTCAATGTTTGATTTCACGTAATTCAAAGTTTTTTTCATCTAATCCAGATCCTGTAACATCTTCCAACTCTTTATCTAACCAATTTAAAATGTTTCGAACAATAGGAATCACATCTTTTTTAACGATTGGAGCAGCTTTACGAACTTAAGGAACAACATTTTTAACAACTGGAATATTTTCTCCAAAATCTAATAAATCTTTCAAAAGTCCACCATTTTTAAGTTCTTTCAACTGATTATAAGAAAATTCTATTCTGGTTCCTTTATTGTTTTTCTTATGTTTTTCGAGTTTATTGTATTGTCCTATTTGTTAAAAATATCTTATCTTCGCCATTTTTTAGTTGATCTATTTTAAATTGAATACTAACGGGTATTTTCTTCTTAAAAGCGGATTTTATTTTTTCTTTCTGATTTTTGCTGAAGTTTACGTTCACCTCCATTTATATAGTTAAAATTTCAAGTCTCTTCGATTCCCATTCCTAGTTTTCTCTTCAAAAACATTGCTCCAGCTGTTGGAAGCGCAACAAATCTTTCACCTAAACTAGCATCTTTTGATAAAAATCTATCAATTGCCTTATCTTGCAAAACTTTATCAGCTATATGTCTGGAATTTGTGTCTCTATGTTTTGCATAAAAAATATCGTGTTCCATAGCAGCTTGATCTAATTTATTCACACACACCAGGATCTCCTCTTTTTAGTCTTTTTTCGAGTTTTGTGCCAGGCCCCAGATACTGATAAGTTGGTACGTGTAATTCAAAAGGTAAATTGTTGATAAAATCATTCAAAAGTCCGCTACCTTCAATCATAGATGAACTTATTGCCGGCAAAACTCGTTTTAAATATTTAATTCCATCAGGTTTTTCAATCATTTCATCAAGTTTGTTCGAAATAAAATCTTTAATCGCTTTCTTTTCGTTCAAAAAATTGTTGTTTCCAGCCTTTTCTTGAGCATAAATATAATTAATAATTCCATCGAGTTTTGTCAAATCGTCGATATATCTGTATTCAATCTTATTATCACTGTATTTTCTCACACCTGATCCTTCGATTCTTTTTTCCCAAATTGGTTTAATCAAATTGAGATATTTTTTACCTTTACTTGACTTAGGCTTCTTAGTAGATGGATCATTATTTTTGTAAATTGAGTCAGATTCCCATAAAATTTCTGTATACTTTTTCAAATCTTCTTCAGAATATAAATTAATCTTTTGGAGCGTCATAGTCTGTTAATAATCTCCATAAACCTTGAGTTCCTTCATATGTTTTTTCATTAATAATGATATCATTATGCTCAAAATTAACGGGTAAATTTCCAATCATAAAACTTTTCTTTTTTTTATCCCAATACAAACCAAATTTATCATCTTTTACTCTAGGAAGGAATTTTTTACCAATTTTACCAATTATTATATCCGTTGTTCCAGGACTTATTGGTTCAACTATGGTAGAGTCTTCAATGATTCGAGGTCTAAATGGTGTTGACGATGGTAATTTTGGCAATTAAAACTCAGATTCTGGTATCGAAATATCAGCAAATTGTCGTACAACTGGAACCAAATTCATTAAATTTTGATTATCGCTTAAAACATTTTTCAATTTTGCCCTCAAAATTTTTTATTGCAGAAGTTTACAGGTTGATTAATTTTTTGAATAAGTTCTTGTTCTTCTTCATCCATTCGAATCTGTTCTTTAAATTCTTTGATTAATTTCTTTTCGATTTGATCAAGTTTTTTCGCTTCTTCAGAAGTTACGTTCGCCATTTATTTAGGAAAATTTTGAAACGTGGAACGTAAAACGTGAACGTGGAACGTAAAAACGTGAACGTGGAACGTAAAAACGTGAACGTGGAACGTAAAAACGTGAACGTGGGACGTAAAACGTGAACGTGGAACGTAAAACGTGAACGAGAACGTGAACGAGAACGTGAACGAGAACGTGAACGAGAACGAGAACGAGAACGTGAACGAGAACGTGAACACGAAACGTGGAACGTGAACACGAAACGTGAAAACGTGAACACGAAACGTGAAACGTGAACACGAAACGTGAAAACGTGGAACGTAAAACGTGGAACGTAAAACGTGGAACGTGAACAGATTTACCGTTTTTCTGTTATTTTCATAATGTACATAAAAAGTAAAGATAATGTAAAAATAATTGTAACAAATATTTTATCAAGTAGATTTGTCAGACCACTGAGCAGCATTTATATTAGAAAAACTTATTCAAATATTTACCATTTTTAGGCTTCAAAGTTAGATTAATAGTTAAAAATCCATAGTCTTCTTTCCAAATTTTATCACATAATTCATTAAAGTGGTTAAAACTCATATCAGATCCCACATAATTGTTGTAAATTTTTCTCGAATAGTGATCATCTTGCTTAAAAACACACAACATATTCAAATTATTTCTAATAACTTGTTTATCAACCTTTGAAAAGCATTGGGAAAGATAGATACAGGATATATTTTTGTGACGAGACATTACGAAATATTCCTTGATAACGTCTTGATTTTCCAAAATACAATCATCAAAAACGATTAACGAATTGGGTTTACATTCGCTTAACGGAACTATGTCCTCAGAAGCATTATAAAAATGTGATATTTTTTTGTTTAAGTTTTTCTCAATATTTTCAAATCTTTCTTGTAATTTTTTATAGGCGTATTGTTCTAAAGATTTACTAAAAACATACAAATTGGAATAAGGAATCAACCTATTGTAGATAAAATTCAATAATAAAGTTGTTTTTCCACATCCACTTGAACCAACAATTAACAATCTGATTGGTTAATCTTTCTTTTTTTCTTCAAAATTTTGAAGCTTTATTTGATCTTTTTGTTTTAAAAATTTCTCCATTTAAATAGAAGATTTTCATCTTGAAGCAACGCTTGCGAAAATGAAGCTGTTCAAGTTGACTTCAGAAAGCTCTCAATTATTTTTAAACTTGGAACATCCTATTCATTTAGAGGAAGAATCAAATTATTTTATCGGTTTAAGCGGCTTTTATTCTGATAATTTTGTAATAAATATTAGTGAAAGTTCTCCTTATTGTATAGGATTTAGTGAGAAGAACATAACAAAATATTATGGTTTAAACAAAGGATATTATACCTTCGATCAAATAAAAAATTCCCTTAAAAATTATCTAAAAACATTCAAACAATCAGATAAATCTTTAAACTTTGACGAAAACAAGTTTGAAATGCAAAAAAATTATCTCTCTAATAAAATTCAAATAAAATCACCAGTAAGAATAATGTTTTCAGCAATTATTGTAGATTTATTAGGGTTTGTTCAAGAAACTATTGAGCCAAATCAGATATATTTAGGAAATAAAACGCCAAAATTTAGACCTTTCGATGTAATTGAAGTGCACTGCAATCTCGTTGAACCTAGTTTTGAAAATCCTACCGAACATTTACACAAAGAATCTGAAATTTTGTACACTTTTTTCCCAAATGTTGCTTATGGATCAAAAATCAGTGAAAAACCAAATGAAATCGATTATATTCCTATTAGAAAAAATATTAAAAGAATTCAAAAAATCGTTCTAACTATACAAGACTCTGAGGGAAATTTATTAAATAATGAGAGTAAAACAACAATATATTTAAGATTGTCGAAAGAATGATGAATCAAGGGGGGAACGAATCGTTCTTACCTTCAAACTTTCAAAAAAAACACTGTTTTTATCAATGAATCTGGACTTTACACTCAAAATAAAAATTACTAGTTAAATTTCTTTTCTATCTAAATGGAGACAGTTGTAGATCTAATAAATAATCAACTCAAATTCAATAATACAGAAATTTTTACGATTGTTGACGAAAATAACGAAATTTGGTTTAAGGCTAAAGATGTTGCAGAAGTATTAGAATATGAAAATACGAGACAAGCTATCATAAATAATGTCGATAATGACGATAAAACAACTTTTGAATGTATAAATTACAGGAGTCTATCCCATAGACCCCGAGAAAATATTCAAAAACATACTATTTTCGTTTAATGAATCTGGTTTATATTCTTTAATTTTGAGATCTAATAAGCCAGAATCGAAATTGTTTAAAAAGTGGGTTACAAAAGAAGTTTTGCCAAGTATTCGTAAATTTGGTGAGTACAAACTTGAAAACAAGATTAAATATTTAGAGGACGAAGTTAAACACTTGCAAATTAAAGATGAAATAAAAACGGAAATAATCGCAAAACAAAGTGTAAAAATTGACTTAATGAAACCAGACCTTGTTTGTAAAGATTTTGCTAAGAAAAAACACCATGTTTTGTATTAATTAAGAAGAATCACATGTGGGAATATCCTTATTACGTTATCAGAGCTCAAAAGAGAGAAATACCGAAAAGATTGAAAGAACTTGAAATTGATTACCCAGAAATGGAAATTTTATTAAGACAAGGAGATCCAAATAGTATAAATCTCTACAACCAAATGAAAGAATCTTTGAATATTTTATACAACGGAAATCATTTTACTACAAATATGGCAGAATCTCGACTGATTTATAGAATATCTAAATTACACGATGAAAATGTTTCTAAATTTTACTAAAAACTCTCGATTTATTATATTTTGTTTGTAAATGTTTAGCATAACTAGGTAACCATCGTAGAATTTTTTTTTCATATTCACAAGGCATTTCGTTTTTATAACTTTCGCTGAAAATTTTTTTAGCACAATCTTTGCAAAAAGCATCTTTTCTATCTTTACTATACTGCCAGTTATTAAATTCAGAAATATTTTTAATTTCTTTACAAAAGTAACACTTTTTCTCTTCTAAAGTTAATTTGTCCATTTTAACGTATAATTCCTTACAATAACAGTCTTTTCTATTCTCTTCTTGACACTTTGTACATTTCTTTTGAGACTCCATTTATATAGAAAAAATTATTACACGATGAAAATGTTAAACTCTCGAATTATGATATTTGGTTTGTAAATGTTTAGCATAACTAGGTAACCATTGAAGAATTCTTCCACATTCACAATGAGTCTCTTTCTTTCGACTTTCTCGGAAAATTCTTCTAGCACATTCCTTACAAAAAGCGTCCTTTCTATCTTTACTATAATGTCGATTATTAAATTCAGAAATATTCTTAATTTCTTTACAAATGTGACACTCTTTCTCTTCCAAAGTTAATTTTTCCATGTTATCGTACAATTCTTTATGATATTTATTATGACAATCTTTACAATAATGTCCAAATCCGTCTTTTTTAGTTCTATTTTTATAAAATTCTTCAAAACCTTTTATTTCCTTGCACATTGAACATTTCTTTTGGGCCTCCATTTATATAGAAAAAATCTTTGACTTTCTCAATTCATATTCATAAAACTTTCCGGTTATTTCTTCATTATTTAAATCTTTTATACTATAAGTTACAGGATCTGTGTTATTAATTTGATAAATCACAAAGATTTCTCTTGACCAATTGTTCTTATATTTGTTCGAAAATGTTTGTTTTTTACTAACAATTCTTACATGATCATTGACTTTAAATTTAGTTTTCGTGTGAATTTCTGGTGGAACATACTTAAAAACCGACTCTAATAACTCTTTTTCTGCATCTTTATCTACGTCTTTAGGCTTCATTTTGATTGTGCTATGAACAGTATCGTTATATTTCTTTACGATTTCTTGAAGAATATCGATCCATTTAAAGTTTTTATTAATCTCAAAAAGAACCTTCATTCTCTGATTTTGAGTTCTGTTATATCTCTCTACGATACTTGATTTCTCTTCGTTTTCAGTATGATAAATCTTAATGTTGTATTTTCTCAAAACTTCGTTTAAATTCTTTATTTTTAAACTCTAAACCCTTATCTGTATGAAGTAGATTTGGTGGTTTGTGATTGATCTTTATCGCGTCTTTTACTATATCTTCGAAGGATTTTGAAACATCTTTACCGTTTTTTCTTTTGATAGCTCTTGACCAAGCATATTTTGAGAAAGTATCAATAACATTTAACATATACTTGAATCCATCATTTTGATCCGAATAGTTAGACATTATTACTAAATCTGCTGCCCATAAATCGTCAATTCCTAAAGTTATAATTTTTCTCTTTTTAAACTTTTTTCGTACTGGTGCATGAATTTCTCTAGCTTCAATCTCTATTTCTTCTTTATTCTTCAATTCTTTCTTTACTTGTTTTTCATAAGGATTCTTTATAAATTTACTCTTATTTGTCTTACATTTTGAACATTTTGCTGCAATTCTATACAATCCGTTTTGAGTTTGAACAATCTTAGCATCGATATTTTTCGTTTTCTTTTTTACACTTGTGACAGTGAATTAAATCATCTTCCATTTACATATTAAAGTTTCCAAGTTTGTTTAACTCTTCTAAAATATCTGTTTTATATCCATACGGTACTGTATCGATCTTATTTTCTAGGACAATTCTCTTATCATCTTTAGCGTTCAGTGCTAACTTGTTTATAGTGACGGTGTACAACTCATGTTTGTAGCTTTTGATTACTGTCATCTCCCTAAATTCTTCTTTATCTTCGAACAAACATTTCTTCAAGTTTTCGATATTTATTGTTTTATTTACAACGCTTCTCTTAATCCCTTTACACCTAACTGGGTTTTTATCTAGATATTTGTACGAGTACATCTTAGACCTTAAACCACAAAATTCTTCTAAAACTTCGCTATTTAACTCATCTTTGAATTTCCCTATTACCTTCTTATTTTTAGTAGTGAAACATTCGTGATCTTTTGGATAATCACTTGTATCAAAGTCATCTATATTTTCTTTAATAATTTTAAAAGGATCTCGTTTCAATTCTAGAAAATAACTGTCTGTATCCATGTAACAAAGATTCAAATCTGGATCAAACTTCTTTAATTTGTTGTAATAAAACTCGTACATTAGCAATTTTGAGAGGTCGAGAACTGAAAATCCTATGTAAATCGGTTTGTTAAATTTAACCTTTTGTTTGTACATGTGACTCGCTATACAGTTGTCGTCGAAGATGTTTAAAGCATTTGAAATTTGTTTTCTTAGCTTGTTTCATTGAAAATTCTTCATTTCCAAGCTTAATATCACATCTGTTTCTCACATTTTCCATAGATTTTCCAAAAAACTGAGTTGTTCATCAGCTTATAAAAGTCCTTTTCAAAGTCGCTTGTAGCTTTGGTTCTCATGTTTGTGTTAAAATCAATGTATTCTTTCATAAAAGGCTTCTGATCGAATGCGATAACTCTATTCACATGTTTTAAACACCATTCCTTGTTCCAGATAGAATTTCAAATTTCTCGAATGAACAACGTATTCAGTTTTATCCAGTAGAGTTGTGCAAAGTTTGTTTTTAAAATGTTCTGGAGCAAGAGGTAAATCCTTGTGATGTTCGTGTAAATTTGTTGGATATCCAAGATCGACTTCGAGAATATAGCCATAATCTTCGTCGCCAGTGAGTTCTAAAATTTTTTCTTGCCACTCTTCTTTTGTATACGTTTTAGGATCCATCCACTTGATATCGCCGTATGGTAAACTTTGCATGAGGCCATACCCATAAAGGTTATTAGCATCGAGATAGAGTAAATAGTTTTCGGGCTTTGTCTTATCAAAATCTTTTAAATATTTGTTATTTGCTTTCACATATCGTTTAATACATTGAGAAATGCCTCCGCGAATACCTTTTTCGATCATTAAATACATATCGTAATCGTGTATCAGTTGAAGCTCGATTTTAGTTAATTTTAACATAGCATCCCATGCAAGACTGGGAGCTGTTAGATAGTGTGCTGGATCAAGCTTATAGCAATTCAAACAAATATTCCTAAAATTTTCAAAGATATCAGCGAGCAATAGAACATCTTGAATGTTATAGAGATCAGAGTAATTTCCTAGATTTTTCTCTTTTAATTTGTTCCAAACATTTAAGTAGTGTTGAAAATCTTTCTCAGATATGCTCTCGTCTGTCAAAAGTGAATAGAAATCTTGAATTCTCAATTCTTCTGTGTAATCAAGTTTTTCAATACTGTCGATAAATTCATAGGGAAATATGCCTTTTCCAGATAGAATTTTAAAAATCTCGTTGTCGTCATTTGGCTGTCTTTTTAGAATTTCATTCAATATTCTTCCATCCTGTATAAAATGATTTGTATGTTTAAAATCTTCTGTCTTTAGATTTTTAGCTAACTTTTCTATAGATGAGGCCATAAATCTGAACGTATCTACGAAAGAAAACTTGATGAATTTTCTAGGCTTATCATTGTCAAACTCATAGCCATATCCTGAATTTACTGAATAATTTATATATTTTTCATCGGTGTTTGCGATCAAATCAACATTTCCATATTGTTTAGCCAATTCTTTTATGTACAAATGAGTATCGTAATTTGACATATTGTGGCAGAAAACTGGAATATTTTGTGGAAATTTCAAATTCAGATTACAACATGAATGAGCTGCGCCTCGAAATTTACCTGTTAAATGACAATGATCTCTTACTTTATTATAACTCTTATCTTTCCAACTATCAGGAGTAAAACCATACTGAATTGACTCAACATCATAAGCAGACCATTCGCAAATATGACAAACGTTTGCATTTTGGTATGAAATTTCTTCTTCTTCAGTCAATTTCATAGGTTTTTTGTTCTTAGAATTATATTTTGTAGCTATGTATTTTGATATTTTATTGAGTTCTTCAAACAATTTTGCAGGAACATTGGGCAAATCTTCTTCATTTTTTGCTCGATAACATATCGGCTTGTACATACGATTGGTCACATTCGACACTAAATATAGAGTAAAACCATAAGGAATATGCTTCTGAATCTTGGTTGTAGTTGATCTTTCTGGATTGTTTTTGCATGTCGGAATTTTTTCTAATATGCTTTCAAAATCCATATAAATAACGTAAGGATGAGAAAATTTCTTTTGATAATTAGTAAATGTTGTTGTTTGACCAGGAAACGGCATAATTGGCTTGCAAACTTCATGCTGCTTGCAAATTTCTAAATGATCTGTTAAATCTCCAGATTTGAAGAAATGGCTTAAACATCTTCTACATAGAAAATTTTTATGTCCATGTTTGGATGTTTGAGAACTCACTAACCTACTTAAATCCGTGATCAAAACATAATGAGATTTGTCTTCTTGTTTAACATACAATAAATCGATTTCTAACTCGGCATCATATTTTTTAGAAATTTGTAACGGAACAACCTTAATATTTTCATCAAAACTGTAGACATTGATAGACATTTTAGGATACTTTTACTTGGAATTGTAACTTCGTTTTTCAAATGATTGTATATCTTTTAAGGACATTGGATACTCGAAACCTGAAAATATCTCGTCATTTACAAATTTTTCATATTGTTTTGCTCTGTCTACATGAGTTTCTGGTTTTTCAATAGCACATCGGATAGAATAAATAAAACAGAAATCATCTTTATTTTTGATATTCACACAAGCCTTCCTATCTTTGATTATCTTTGGTAAATCGATATATGATCCTGCGTTCATCATTTCGTGTTTATTAATGCTCAAAACTAGTTGTTTGCAGCTTTTAAATGTCCATCCAGAACCCTTATTTGGATGATTTGTTTGTTCACGATGTGTTAATTTATTAAATTGTTTGGTGATAAAATCATTTACATCGAAGATTTCATCTGCTTTTATAGTAAAGTACATTGGACACGTTTGTGTTTCACCGTTCACTAAAATTCTTTCATATTCACATTCCAACGAGAGATAACCCTTCATATTTTTAACATTCTCTTGAAATTTTTCTATTAAACTTTTAATTTCTGGCCTCATAATTGATAGATATTTGTAAATTGACATGGAATTGTCGTTCAAGTTTGTTAAAATGTATTGCTTGAAAAGACCGTGTATTGAGGATAAAACTTCTACATCTATGATATTTTCAGGTTTTTCGTTAAGAGTTTTATCAATTTCTTCGATCATTTCAGACTTAGTTTTATCGTTTGTTTCTATGGACAATTTTTCAGCGATTGATTGAATTTTTTTCATCATTAAATAGATTGAGATCTGTTTTATCTTCCTTAAAGCTTTTCTTTAATTCACGCAATTTTTCTATATTGTACATCTTTTCGTGACCATCGATTTGATTCTCTTTAGCCCAATTCCTCAAATAATTTAATTCTTTTTCGTAAATATCTTTATTTTTCAGATGATTCTTTGAATTATAATGCCTGGTGTAATGATGTTCAAAAACATCTTTTTTGCAGTATGGACATGATACCTTTTTCCTCTCCATTTAAATAGGGAAAATTTGAGTGTGTCAAGTTTCACTATTTAGTAAAATATCTTTTTATTAAGGAAAAGTTATCAACTTTTGAGCTTAGGGTTGGCGGTGGTTTGAGATAATTCAGTAGATTTTCAGGATTTTTCAAAAAAACTCTAATACTAGTGTGTAGGGACCTTAAAAAACCTTGATTATCTGCTGAATTGTCTCAAATTGTTGCCGACTTTGGGCTTAGGAGTTGATAACTTTTCCTTAATAAAAAGATATTTTACTAAATAGTGAAACTTGACACACTC
The DNA here is from genome assembly GCF_021130785.1 of Homalodisca vitripennis. NCBI lineage: Eukaryota > Metazoa > Arthropoda > Insecta > Hemiptera > Cicadellidae > Homalodisca > Homalodisca vitripennis. The sequence goes on along the minus strand of NW_025779048.1, from coordinate 25,145 downwards.
AAATTTTTTCTTATGTAAATGGAGCTACTAAAGGAATTAAATGAAGTTGGTGAGCTAAGATTTAAAGTATATAAGAAGTTGAATGAATTAGAAGAAAATAAGAAATACAAAATTTTGAATCTGGAGAAAATGAAAGATAAATTCGGGTTTACAATAATTGCCGAGTTGGAAGATTATAAAGTACACTTACCGAACAGATTTTGGACTGTTTTGGATGAAAAAAAGATTAAAGAATTGAATAAAAATGATAAATTACACTTGATTGTTACTGGAAAGAAGACTATTAAAGATAAAGACTGTGTTACTATCAATTTTGTAGAGTAGAAGATTTTTCGTCGTAGCAGACATTTCAAATAGATTGATTTGACAGCTCAAGAAAGTAGAAGCAAACAGCTATAGATTCGTTTATTTTTAGTTCATGATTTATAGATTCGTTTATGGTTCAATGAACAGTATTTTACATTGATTTTCTGACTGTCCCAAAAGTGGTCTAGAATCGGCATATTCATATATATATATATATATATATATATATATATATATATATTGTATCAATGGCAATAGCCCTTATTTAATTTCAATAAACATTGAATCGCAAAAAGTACTTGCTCCGCCGGGAGTCGAACCCGGATCTCTCACTTGCCGGGTGAATGTGCTACCATTACACCACAGAGCGCTTACTTTTTCCGATTTCAATTATTTTGTATTTGGCTGTATCTGTCACATATGCGTTTAAATAAGCAAACTAACATATGAATCGGAAAGACCAAAACACCTGTTTAAACGACTTTTTATTTACGTTAAATTGTATCAATGGCAATAGCCTTATTTAATTTCAATAAACATTTGAATCGCAAAAAGTACTTGCTCCGCCGGGAGTCGAACCCGGATCTCTCACTTTGCCGGGTGAATGTGCTACCATTACACCACAGAGCGCTTACTTTTTCCGATTCAATTATTTTGTATTTGGCTGTATCTGTCACATATGCGTTTAAATAAGCAAACTAACATATGATCGGAAGACCAAACACCTGTTAAACGACTTTTATTTACGTTAAAAATTGTATCAATGGCAATAGCCTTATTTAATTTCAATAAACATTGAATCGCAAAAAGTACTTGCTCCGCCGGGAGTCGAACCCGGATCTTCTCACTTGCCGGGTGAATGTGCTACCATTACACCACAGAGCGCTTACTTTTTCCGATTCAATTATTTTGTATTTGGCTGTATCTGTCACATATGCGTTTAAATAAGCAAACTAACATATGATCGGAAGACCAAACACCTGTTAAAACGACTTTTATTTACGTTAAATTGTATCAATGGCAATAGCCTTATTTAATTTCAATAAACATTGAATCGCAAAAAGTACTTGCTCCGTCGCCGGGACGTCGAACCCGGATCTCTCACTTGCCGGGTGAATGTGCTACCATTACACCACAGAGCGCTTACTTTTCCGATTCAATTATTTTGTATTTGGCTGTATCTGTCACATATGCGTTTAAATAAGCAAACTAACATATGATCGGAAGACCAAACACCTGTTAAACGACTTTTATTTACGTTAAATTGTATCAATGGCAATAGCCTTATTTAATTTCAATAAACATTGAATCGCAAAAAGTACTTGCTCCGCCGGGAGTGTCGAACCCGGATCTCTCACTTGCCGGGTGAATGTGCTACCATTACACCACAGAGCGCTTACTTTTTCCGATTCAAATTATTTTGTATTTGGCTGTATCTGTCACATATGCGTTTAAATAAGCAAAAACTAACATATGATCGGAAGACCAAACACCTGTTAAAACGACTTTTAATTTACGTTAAATTGTATCAATGCAATAGCCTTATTTAATTTCAATAAACATTGAATCGCAAAAAGTACTTGCTCCGCCGGGAGTCGAACCCGGATCTCTCACTTGCCGGGTGAATGTGCTACCATTACACCACAGAGCGCTTACTTTTTCCGATTCAATTATTTTGTATTTGGCTGTATCTGTCCACATATGCGTTTAAATAAAGCAAACTAACATATGATCGGAAGACCAAACACCTGTTAAACGACTTTTTATTTACGTTAAATTGTATCAATGGCAATAGCCTTATTTAATTTCAATAAACATTGAATCGCAAAAAGTACTTGCTCCGCCGGGAGTCGAACCCGGATCTCTCACTTGCCGGGTGAATGTGCTACCATTACACCACAGAGCGCTTACTTTTTTCCGATTCAATTATTTTGTATTTGGCTGTATCTGTCCACATATGCGTTTAAATAAGCAAACTAACATATGAATCGGAAGACCAAACACCTGTTAAACGACTTTTATTTACGTTAAAATTGTATCAATGGCAATAGCCTTATTTAATTTCAATAAACATTGAATCGCAAAAAGTACTTGCTCCGCCGGGAGTCGAACCCGGATCTCTCTCACTTGCCGGGTGAATGTGCTACCAATTACACCACAGAGCGCTTACTTTTTTCCGATTCAATTATTTTGTATTTGGCTGTATCTGTCACATATGCGTTTAAATAAGCAAACTAACATATGATCGGAAGACCAAACACCTGTTAAACGACTTTTATTTACGTTAAATTGTATCAATGGCAATAGCCTTATTTAATTTCAATAAACATTGAATCGCAAAAAGTACTTGCTCCGCCGGAGTCGAACCCGGATCTCTCACTTGCCGGCAGCGTGAATGTGCTACCATTACACCACAGAGCGCTTACTTTTTTTCCGATTCAATTATTTTGTATTTGGCTGTATCTGTCACATATGCGTTTAAATAAGCAAACTAACATATGATCGGAAGACCAAACACCTGTTAAACGACTTTTATTTACGTTAAATTGTATCAATGGCAATAGCCTTATTAATTTCATAAACATTGAATCGCAAAAAGTACTTGCTTCCGCCGGGAGTCGAACCCGGATCTCTCACTTGCCGGGTGAATGTGCTACCATTACACACCACAGAGCGCTTACTTTTTCCGATTCAACTTATTTGTTATTTGGCTGTATCTGTCACAATATGCGTTTAAATAAGCAAACTAACATATGATCGGAAGACCAAACACCTGTTAAACGACTTTTATTTACGTTAAATTGTATCAATGGCAATAGCCTTATTTAATTTCAATAAACATTGAATCGCAAAAAAGTACTTGCTCCGCCGGGAGTCGAACCCGGATCTCTCACTTGCCGGGTGAATGTGCTACCATTACACCACAGAGCGCTTACTTTTTCCGATTCAATTATTTTGTATTTGGCTGTATCTGTCACATATGCGTTTAAATAAGCAAACTAACATATGATCGGAAGACCAAAAACACCTGTTAAACGACTTTTATTTACGTTAAATTGTAATCAATGGCAATAGCCTTATTTAATTTCAATAAACATTGAATCGCAAAAAGTACTTGCTCCGCCGGGAGTCGAACCCGGATCTCTCACTTGCCGGGTGAATGTGCTACCATTACACCACAGGAGCGCTTACTTTTTCCGATTCAATTATTTTGTATTTGGCTGTATCTGTCACATATGCGTTTAAATAAGCAAACTAACATATGATCGGAAGACCAAACACCTGTTTTTTTTTTTAAACGACTTTTATTTACGTTAAATTGTATCAATGGGCAATAGCCTTATTTAATTTCAATAAACATTGAATCGCAAAAAGTACTTGCTCCGCCGGGAGTCGAACCCGGATCTCTCACTTGCCCGGGTGAATGTGCTACCATTACACCACAGAGCGCTTACTTTTTTCCGATTCAATTATTTTGTATTTGGCTGTATCTGTCACATATGCGTTTAAATAAGCAAACTAACATATGATCGGAAGACCAAACACCTGTTAAACGACTTTTATTTACGTTAAAATTGTATCAATGGCAATAGCCTTATTTAATTTCAATAAACATTGAATCGCAAAAAGTACTTGCTCCGCCGGGAGTCGAACCCGGATCTCTCACTTGCCGGGTGAATGTGCTACCATTACACCACAGAGCGCTTTACTTTTTCCGATTCAATTATTTTGTATTTGGCTGTATCTGTCACATATGCGTTTAAATAAGCAAACTAACATATGATCGGAAGACCAAACACCTGTTAAACGACTTTTATTTACGTTTAAATTGTATCAATGGCAATAGCCTTATTTAATTTCAATAAACATTGAATCGCAAAAAGTACTTGCTCCGCCGGGAGTCGAACCCGGATCTCTCACTTGCCGGGTGAATGTGCTACCATTACACCACAGAGCGCTTACTTTTTCCGATTCAATTATTTTGTATTTGGCTGTATCTGTCACATATGCGTTTAAATAAGCAAACTAACATATGATCGGAAGACCAAACACCTGTTAAAACGACTTTTATTTACGTTAAATTGTATCAATGGCAATAGCCTTATTTAATTTCAATAAACATTGAATCGCAAAAAGTACTTGCTCCGCCGGGAGTCGAACCCGGATCTCTCACTTGCCGGGTGAATGTGCTAACCATTACCACCACAGAGCGCTTACTTTTTCCGATTCAATTATTTTGTATTTGGCTGTATCTGTCACATATGCGTTTAAAATAAGCAAACTAACATATGATCGGAAGACCAAACACCTGTTAAACGACTTTTATTTACGTTAAATTGTATCAATGGCAATAGCCTTATTTAATTTCAATAAACATTGAATCGCAAAAAGTACTTGCTCCGCCGGGAGTCGAACCCGGATCTCTCACTTGCCGGGTGAATGTGCTACCATTACACCACAGAGCGCTTACTTTTTCCGATTCAATTATTTTGTATTTGGCTGTATCTGTCACATATGCGTTTTTTAAATAAGCAAACTAACATATGATCGGAAGACCAAACACCTGTTAAACGACTTTTATTTACGTTAAATTGTATCAATGGCAATAGCCTTAATTAATTTCAATAAACATTGAATCGCAAAAAAGTACTTGCTCCGCCGGAGTCGAACCCGGATCTCTCACTTGCCGGGTGAATGTGCTACCATTACACCACAGAGCGCTTACTTTTTCCGATTCAATTATTTTGTATTTGGCTGTATCTGTCACATATGCGTTTAAATAAGCAAAACTAACATATGATCGGAAGACCAAACACCTGTTAAACGACTTTTATTTACGTTAAATTGTATCAATGGCAATAGCCTTATTTAATTTCAATAAACATTGAATCGCAAAAAGTACTTGCTCCGCCGGGAGTCGAACCCGGATCTCTCACTTGCCGGGTGAATGTGCTACCATTACACCACAGAGCGCTTACTTTTTCGATTCAATTATTTTGTATTTGGCTGTATCTGTCACATATGCGTTTAAATAAGCAAACTAACATATGATCGGAAGACCAAACACCTGTTTTTTTTTTTTTAAACGACTTTATTTACGTTAAATTGTATCATCAATGGCAATAGCCTTATTTAATTTCAATAAACATTGAATCGCAAAAAGTACTTGGCTCCGCCGGGAGTCGAACCCGGATCTCTCACTTGCCGGTGAATGTGCTACCATTACACCACAGAGCGCTTACTTTTTCCGATTCAATTATTTTGTATTTGGCTGTATCTGTCACATATGCGTTTAAATAAGCAAACTAACATATGATCGGAAGACCAAACACCTGTTTAAACGACTTTTAATTTACGTTAAATTGTATCAATGGCAATAGCCTTATTTAATTTCAATAAACATTTGAATCGCAAAAAGTACTTGCTCCGCCGGGAGTCCCGAACCCGGATCTCTCACTTGCCGGGTGAATGTGCTACCCATTACACCACAGAGCGCTTACTTTTTCCGATTCAATTATTTTGTATTTGGCTGTATCTGTCACATATGCGTTTAAATAAGCAAACTAACATATGATCGGAAGACCAAACACCTGGTTTAAACGACTTTTTATTTACGTTAAATTGTATCAATGGCAATAGCCTTATTTAATTTCAATAAACATTGAATCGCAAAAAGTACTTGCTCCGCCGGGAGTCGAACCCCGGATCTCTCACTTGCCGGGTGAATGTGCTACCATTACACCACAGAGCGCTTACTTTTTCCGATTCAATTATTTTGTATTTGGGCTGTATCTGTCACATATGCGTTTTAAAATAAGCAAACTAACATATGATCGGAAGACCAAACACCTGTTTAAACGACTTTTATTTACGTTAAATTGTATCAATGGCAATAGCCTTATTTAATTTCAATAAACATTGAATCGCAAAAGTACTTGCTCCGCCGGGAGTCGAACCCGGATCTCTCACTTGCCGGGTGAATGTGCTACCATTACACCACAGAGCGCTTACTTTTTCCGATTCAATTATTTTGTATTTGGCTGTATCTGTCACATATGCGTTTAAATAAGCAAACTAACATATGATCGGAAGAACCAAACACCTGTTTAAACGACTTTTATTTACGTTAAATTGTATCAATGGCAATAGCCTTATTTAATTTTCAATAAACATTGAATCGCAAAAAGTACTTGCTCCGCCGGGAGTCGAACCCGATCTCTCACTTGCCGGTGAATGTGCTACCATTACACCACAGAGCGCTTACTTTTTCCGATTCAATTATTTTGTATTTGGCTGTATCTGTCACATATGCGTTTAAATAAGCAAACTAACATATGATCGGAAGACCAAACACCTGTTTAAACGACTTTTATTTACGTTAAATTGTATCAATGGCAATAGCCTTATTTAATTTCAATAAACATTGAATCGCAAAAAGTACTTGCTCCGCCGGGAGTCGAACCCGGATCTCTCACTTGCCGGGTGAATGTGCTACCATTACACCACAGAGCGCTTACTTTTTTCCGATTCAATTATTTTTTGTATTGGCTGTATCTGTCACATATGCGTTTAAATAAGCAAACTAACATATGATCGGAAGACCAAACACCTGTTAAACGACTTTTATTTACGTTAAATTTGTATCAATGGCAATAGCCTTATTTAATTTCAATAAACATTGAATCGCAAAAAGTACTTGCTCCGCCGGGAGAGTCGAACCCGGATCTCTCACTTGCCGGGTGAATGTGCTACCCATTACACCACAGAGCGCTTACTTTTTCCGATTCAATTATTTTGTATTTGGCTGTATCTGTCACATATGCGTTTTAAATAAGCAAACTAACATATGATCGGAAGACCAAACACCTGTTAAACGACTTTTATTTACGTTTAAATTGTATCAATGGCAATAGCCTTATTTAATTTCAATAAACATTGAATCGCAAAAAGTACTTGCTCCGCCGGGAGTCGAACCCGGATCTCTCACTTGCCGGGTGAATGTGCTACCATTACACCACAGAGCGCTTACTTTTTCCGATTCAATTATTTTGTATTTGGGCTGTATCTGTCACATATGCGTTTAAAATAAGCAAACTAACATATGATCGGAAGACCAAACACCTGTTAAACGACTTTTATTTACGTTAAATTGTATCAATGGCCAATAGCCTTATTTAATTTCAATAAACATTGAATCGCAAAAAGTACTTGCTCCGCCGGGAGTCGAAACCCCGATCTCTCACTTGCCGGGTGAATGTGCTACCATTACACCACAGAGCGCTTACTTTTTCCGATTCAATTATTTTGTATTTGCTGTATCTGTCACATATGCGTTTAAATAAGCAAACTAACATATGATCGGAAGACCAAACACCTGTTAAACGACTTTTATTTACGTTAAATTGTATCAATGGCAATAGCCTTATTTAATTTCAATAAACATTGAATCGCAAAAAGTACTTGCTCCGCCGGGAGTCGAACCCGGATCTCTCACTTGCCGGGTGAATGTGCTACCATTACACCACAGAGCGCTTACTTTTTCCGATTCAATTATTTTGTATTTGGCTGTATCTGTCACATATGCGTTTAAATAAGCAAACTAACATATGATCGGAAGACCAAACACCTGTTTTTAAACGACTTTTATTTACGTTAAATTGTATCAATGGCAATAGCCTTATTTAATTTCAATAAACATTGAATCGCAAAAAGTACTTGCTCCGCCGGGAGTCGAACCCGGATCTCTCACTTGCCGGGTGAATGTGCTACCATTACACCACAGAGCGCTTACTTTTTCCGATTCAATTAATTTTGTATTTGGCTGTATCTGTGTCACATATGCGTTTAAATAAGCAAACTAACATATGATCGGAAGACCAAACACCTGTTAAACGACTTTTATTTACGTTAATTGTATCAATGGCAATAGCCTTATTTAATTTCAATAAACATTTGAATCGCAAAAAAGTACTTGCTGCTTCCGCCCGGGAGTCGAACCCGGATCTCTCACTTGCCGGTGTGAATGTGCTACCATTACACACAGAGCGCTTACTTTTTCCGATTTCAATTATTTTGTATTTGGCTGTATCTGTCCACATATGCGTTTAAATAAGCAAACTAACATATGATCGGAAGACCAAACACCTGTTAAAACGACTTTTATTTACGTTAAATTGTATCAATGGCAATAGCCTTATTTAATTTCAATAAACATTGAATCGCAAAAAGTACTTGCTCCGCCGGGAGTCGAACCCGGATCTCTCACTTGCCGGGTGAATGTGCTACCATTACACCACAGAGCGCTTACTTTTTTCCGATTCAATTATTTTTGTATTTGGCTGTATCTGTCACATATGCGTTTAAATAAGCAAACTAACATATGATCGGAAGACCAAACACCTGTTAAACGACTTTTATTTACGTTAAATTGTATCAATGGCAATAGCCTTATTTAATTTCAATAAACATTGAATCGCAAAAAAGTACTTGCTCCGCCGGGAGTCGAACCCGGATCTCTCACTTGCCGGGTGAATGTGCTACCATTACACCACAGAGCGCTTACTTTTTCCGATTCAATTATTTTGTATTTGGGCTGTATCTGTCACATATGCGTTTAAATAAGCAAACTAACATATGATCGGAAGACCAAACACCTGTTTAAAACGACTTTTATTTACGTTTAAATTGTATCAATGGCAATAGCCTTATTTAATTTCAATAAACATTGAATCGCAAAAAGTACTTGCTCCGCCGGGAGTCGAAACCCGGATCTCTCTCACTTGCCGGGTGAATGTGCTACCATTACACCACAGAGCGCTTACTTTTTCCGATTCAATTATTTTGTATTTGGCTGTATCTGTCACATATGCGTTTAAATAAGCAAACTAACATATGATCGGAAGACCAAACACCTGTTAAACGACTTTTATTTACGTTAAATTGTATCAATGGCAATAGCCTTATTTAATTTCAATAAACATTGAATCGCAAAAAGTACTTGCTCCGCCGGGAGTCGAAACCCGGATCTCTCACTTGCCGGGTGAATGTGCTACCATTACACCACAGAGCGCTTACTTTTTCCGATTCAATATTTTGTATTTGGCTGTATCTGTCACATATGCGTTTAAATAAGCAAACTGTTCCACATTAGTGGAGCCTGTTACGCGACACATAGTGAGGCATACTTCTACGGTGTACATAGTAATATTGTATGATTAATAAATTCATTCATATGCGTAATAAATACAGTAAATGTAATGTACACTGTAGTTACAGTGTAGGCTTGATTGGTGATCAATCACTGAGGATTACGTGGTGACGTGAGACTACAGCAAGTTGACATTGATATACACCATGGTAGTGTTAATCTCACGTGTATACATTTGCTTCCTACAGCAATTAACAAATAAATAGTTAATAGATAATTCTCATTTTAAATAATCCTTAGTTTGGGCCTAGTAGTGAATGTTGACTTATTTATTTATTTATTTATTTCAACGGTAAACCATTTTGTACAACATAACTTATAACAAAGTTTGGCAGCTATCCATAACCAAGCATTTTACTTAATATTAATCAAAACAACAAAATCAAAACACAATCAGAGAAAAATAACAATAATAACATAAAGGATTATGGTGATTTAAATAAGGTTTATGATGAGTGTAATGATATCCATGGAATCTGAACAACAATAATTATTGCAAGTTAACAACAATAATAATATAATAATACGTAAAGAGTCTGGGCGAGATAATAATAAAAGTAGCAGCTAAATAACAAAAATTATATAACAATAATACACGTATAGAATCTGAACACAATAATAATAACAACGGAAACAGCTAACAACAAAAGTTATATAATAATAATGGCGAGTTACATTATGGTCTATAGTGAGATGATATTTATATAATCTGAACAACAGTAATAACATGTATAAATCTGACACAATAATAATAACAACAGAAACAGCTAAACAACAAAAATTATATAATAAAAATATTAATGGTGGGTTACTTTAGGGTCAATATATATATAGGAATCTGGACAACAATAATAACACGTATATAATATGAACACAATAATAATAACAGTAAACAGCTAAACAACAACAAATTAAGAACTAGTTGCCCGTCATAGTAGCTTCCCCAAGCACGATCGAAATGACTGTGTACCGTATGACGATAACACATGGGGGTGGTGACTTCTGAGGTCGTAGTAATAAAATACTAGAAATACAAAGTTTACTTATAAGTTCAGTTTAATTACGAAAACTTAAAAGCACCACTTTTAGATGGTAAAGGAAAAGTTATGTAATGCCACGTTGCTGCCAATTAGAATCTAATAACTAAAAAGTATATCTTCTAGGTGGGCCTAAAATATCCAATGTTCTATTGAATTATGCGTACGACGTTTTACTTTACAAAACAATAATATTTCACTTCCCTTCACAATAGGTAGACTCACAACCCGGGTGTCGGCGTCTTGGCACGAGACATTGAAGCTGTAGTCTAAGAACGGTTATTTCTAGAAGAGGAGTAGATGTTGGGAAATGGTAGCCATCTATTCAAACAACACGTGAGATACATCAGCTACGTAAACTCGCCTAAAACAAATTCGCGACGGTATTAGCCATTTAATGATACAAATTACTATTTATAACAATGTGCTCGTCGCCATAAGGACGACGCCACAACCTTTATCTATCTCCATCAAGCAAATAAAAGATCTTCAAGGGTAAGTTACTTTACTATTCACATCTTTACTTTACGTTACATTCATTTTATACGTTTGGCATCAAAGGGCTAATTTAATAATACGAAAAGATAAATTTTACTTACGGACAAAGCGCGCGAGGTCTGATGGGTTACGTAGTTGGGCTGCTACAAAGGGTTAGAAGAAAAAAAATTCATACGCGTGCCAATTAGGTAGTTACTCCGCCCAATAATTTAGTTCCGGAACATTGGATGTAAAATAATATTATATTATACTGGCTGATTAGGTTGCGAAATTTTACATTGTATGAAATTTAATTAACTAATTTACGGTACAGAATATCCCCCCTGTTTTGATTTCGCAACCTAGTTAGTCGCTTTACTTTAAACATATTCTAAATAACAAACTTAATTCAACCTTTTATTCATTACATAAATTCAAATTTCAACCATAACAATACGATAGCGCGGGGTTTCAAAAGTTTCCTATGAAATCCGCTAGATCGCATGCCAATGCAGTTCTATGACTGCTCGCTTAGGGACCAAAAATAGAAAATCAATTTAGGCAAACTATTTTCATGCAGTGCACGTTGCAGCGTTTTAGAATTTGCGGGTCGTTGCAAGAATAAAGGGCATTTAAGGCGATTAAATCGTAAACAAGTGTAGTGTAGTGTTTTGTTATATAGGCGCCACATTCATACTTCTTTTTTGCATTCATACCAGTGTTTTTGTGTATAGTGTTGTGCCATTAAATACCCTGAGACTTGCGGACAAGTTACCAATATGGATCGAATACTTTGGAATGAAACGTCCCCTCACGAGAAGCTAAGTCTTACATTTCGTATTAATACTGCATCACTCTTAATATATATATTTACATACAACATCCTATACATCTTACATCTACATGAATTTTAACACTTCAAATATATCTACAAAATTCAACATTTCGGCATACCTACAAAACACAGACAATTTTTCATATTTGGTTCCCTCATTACAAACAGTCAGGATCAACTTTGTCTCATTTCTTTACACTAAGTCTATTTACAAATTCTTTTTCTATATTTTATTTCCATTGACACATTCGTTAAGAATTCACCAAACAGTTAACTTCCTGGATTTTATCTTATCTTTTAAATTTGGCAGCAAGTGGTTCCTTAAGCTAGGGATGCTACAAATTTTTTTTTTTATTTATACAGAACAGGTCTTAATTTAATTTTAAATCTACAATATGAACCTTTTTTACATTCAAAACATTTTCAGTGTGTTGTACAATACAAGTTACAGGGCTTAAAAAATATAAAATTCTATAAATTCCTACATATTTTGGTGCTAATTTTGCACAAAACTTTTCTACCTTATTGCTTAAATAGTGGGTTCTAATCCATACTAAGGAATGCAACTTAAAGGGATGTTTTACATTTTGCTCTGAGTACTTTTGTCTATTACTGTTATGTGCTATACTCCTTTTTACATTCACCACAGCTCTCTTTAAATTGTTTACAACAGTTTCCTTGGACAAATTCTCACCAATTAGATCATTTAGCTTCCATAAATTAGATAAAGCATTATTACAGGAATGATTAAACATTAAATCAAAGGCAGCAAAACCTGTGCTTTCATTATGGGCGGTGTTTAAACTTAATTGTATATAGCCTAGGTCATTATCCCACTTACTATGACAGTTGTGATAGAAACTACGTAATAATGTAGATATGTTTTCTAATATGCCTTTCTGATTGATTTCCATTAGCCCTGTAAGGCGCTAGTCTACGGTGTTCAATAAAATTCTTAAATAAGAACTTCTTAAAATACAGTGATGTAAAATATGCGGCATTGTCTGACACTATTATTTTAGGTACAGAAAAGTTGTTAAAAATTACGCGGTCTAATTTATTACATATTTCAGCACTCTTACATTCCCTCAAAGGGATTAGCCATAGAAATTTACTGGCGGCATCTACAACTACAAGTAAATATACATTACTGTTTCTAGTTCTCACTAAGGGACCCAAAAGATCTATGAATAAACAATCCATATTGTTCTTAAATGGCACAGATACTAATTCGCCTTCATATTTTCTTTGGCACACTTTACTCATTTTACAAACATTACATTCTTTGACTTTTGCCTTTATAATTTCGTCTAAATCAGGTCTATAAAAATACTGATTAATTTTTCTTTGCGTTCTAGCAATGCCTAAATGACCTCCTATTAAAGAACTGTGGAAGAATTCATATACTAAATCAATTAACTGTACAGGCAAAAATATCTTACTCTTACTTTTTACATTCCTTTTGTACATCAGTAAATTGTTTTTTATAAAATAACATAAATTGTTACTATTGCTTTTAACAGATTGAATGATTCGCTGAGTTTCTTTATCTTGAAGTTGATATTTTTCTAAATCTTTAAAACGCTAATGGCAAATCATTAATTAACAACCACAAATTATCCTTGTTATTGTACTTATTATTTATCTGCATTTTAGGCTTTATATTAGATGTTCGTTTACATGTTTGCCTTCGGGAGGAGTTTGAATGGCAGAAGGAAATCGATAATCTATTTTTATCCTGGTCTGGAACGTTTCCGGCAGTCACTGGGGCTCGGATCAGCTGTTCCCGTCGACTCGCCCTCAAACATACGTGAAAGGGCGTCTGCCAGCGCATTATCGGTGGAACTTTTAAATTCCACCTCAAATGGCAAATTCAAAATCCTCTCGATCCACCGGGCAAGTCTTCCTACCTTCCTTTTGTGATTGAGGACATAGGATAAAGCTTGGTTATCAGTTATTAATTTAAAGGTTCTTACTTCTAAAAATTCGTGCCATTTTTCTATGCAAATTAGTGCACTCAACGCTTCTTTTTCATAAACAGTATATTTTAATTCGGCATCAGTAAATTTCCTAGAGTAATAGGCTATTGGCATTAATTCATTTTGGTCGTTTTCCTGTAACAAACAACCACCTGCGGCTATTCCACTAGCATCTGTCATTACTATAAATTGCTTTGAAAAATCGGCTAACTGGAGTACAGGAGGATTCATTATAGCTTCTTTTAACTTTACAAACGAATCTTGACATTCACTTGTCCAAAAAAATTTAGCGTTTTTCCTTCTTAAACGATTTAAAGGATTACATAATTCGGCATAATTATTTATAAATTTTGAAAAGAAATTGGTCATACCTAAAAACTGTGAAATTTGCTTGGCGTTCTTAGGCGGCATAAATTCTCTTATACTCCTTGTTCGCTCGGGATCTATAGTTACTGTATTATTTTTTATTAAGTTCCCCAAAAAGGAGATTTCCTCAAAACAAAACTTTGCTTTCTCTAGGTTTGCCGTTAAGCCATGTTTGCTTAGTCTATTTACAATCTCTCTGACATGTACTAAATGCGAATCAAGGTCTTTACTGTACACTAAGATATCATCACAAAAATTTATCACATATTTAAATTTTATATTGTCTAGGACTTTGTCCAGATAGGCGGACAATACAGCACTACCAACATGTAAACCAAAGGGTACTCGTTTGAATTTATATTTACCAAATATAGTGCTAAATGAGGTAAGATCTTGACTATCAGGTGATAATGGACATTGCAAAAAAACTTTTTCTTAAATCTATTATTGAAAAATATTTGGCTCCACTAAGATGTTGATAATAATTATTTAAATCACCAATGGGAAAATCAATTTTCTGTAACTTTTTATTTAATTCGGTATAATTGACTACAAGTCTGTCCTTTTTGGTTAAAAAGGCTGGACTGGAGTAGGCTGAAGTACTGGGTTCAATTATTCCTTGGTCCAACCAATCCTGTATTATTGTTTTCATCTTATTTACAGTAGGAGGGCTCATAAAATAAGGCCTAATATTTACAGGTGTGGGGTCATTTAGAACTAATCTCACTTCCAAATCTAGAGCCTCTCCTAATTTTGGAGTAAAAATATTTGGAAAATCCCCTATAAGGTTTTGTATCTCAGCCTCAGCTCTAGTGCACCCTATTTTTACATCAATGCTGTTTACTTCATGTTTAAAAGGCTGTTGTCTGACAATAGTTATTTTCTCATTACAATTGAATTTAAAATAACATGAATCTCCATCAAGATCTAAAATTAATTTGCTATTAGTTATAAATGGGTTTCCCAATACAATGTCCCATTTTAAATTATCCAATACAATAAATTTTACTTTCCAACAAAATTTAGAAATTTTTATCTTAGCATAACAGTAACCAAAACATTTTATTTCAGTGTTATTTGCAGCAAACATTCTATCATCTGACTTCATTAATTTAGAAACATTTTTATTCAACAATAGGCTATCATAAAATTCTTTACTAATTATATCTCTTGTAGCACCAGTATCTAATAAGCAGTTTGTTTTTACATTTTTACCCACTATAGCTTCAATTAAAGGCATATTGTTACACTGTCTAACATTTAGTCTTAAATTAGGTTTTCTATAGTTTAATTTACTCCAATTTTTAATTACCTTACCATAGACTCTCATAAAATAGTGTTTTTCTTTTCTTACTGTATTATTATTTATAAAATTATTATTCTTAAACTTATGAAACCGGGGAGGGATATTTTTAGGTGTTGTGTATAATACCACTCCCCTATCAACTAGTTTTTTGGATTCCTAAAACAATTTTTTGCTAAGTGACCAGGCCTATTACAATTGAAACATAACTTTGGGTTTTTGACAGTAGGCCTACTATTTCTAGGTTCAACATGTGGTGGATACATGTTGTTAACATATGTCTTACTTAAATTGTCCCTTAAGTTATCATTAAAGGTTATATTGTTACTAGCTATACACAATTTTTCCAAATCTGTAAAACAAATGGGATTGTTTTCAAAAATCAACTTATTTCTATCTGTAGGCTTAATACCTCTTTTTATACAAGTTACCAAGTCCTGTTCACTTATGTTACACAATAAAACTTGACTGAGCTCTTTGATGTCATAGATGTATTCATACAGTGGCTCATCAAACCTTTGTGGCCTATAAACTAAATCTAGTCTCAGTCTTTCAATTAGGCCTACAGGGATAAAAGCACTAATTAATTCCCTGTGTAGATAGTTGACATTTGGCATGACAGACTTACACTGTATTATTTTGGCTAAAAGTGGACCTTTTGCATAACATGGTAACAATGCTAAAATTTCATTTTCTGATAGGCTAGTTTCACATTTTAGTTTTAACAAAGTTTTCAAAAAGTTTATTAGCTCAGGTACTACTAAGCCATTTGTTACTGTAAAATTTTGTAAATAACATTCTACAGGGTTGTTTAACTTATTAAACATATTAAAACCAGACATAGGTTGACTAATACAATCATTGTTTGCATTATAAATAGGCATTATAGGCAAAGTGGGGGTACTGGCAGTAGGCTGTGATATTGTTGGTGGTTGTACAGAAATAGGGCCTATTTGTTCTTTCACTGCCTGTTCCATAGCCTTATCTTGTTCTAATGATTCATTTAAATTGGCTTCTAACACTTTAAGCTGTTCTAGGTTCACTGTAGGTAGCAAGTTTTTAGCTAACTGTTGTTCAACATTTACTAGCCTACACTTTAAAGCTGATAAAGTTTCACTATGTACAGAACTTAGTTCTAGCTGTTTGTCTAAAAATAAACGGTTTATTAAATGTTTACACTTTTCTTGGAATTTGGTGATTTCTAAAGGTGAACTAGCACTGTTCAATTCACTGCACCCATGTTCTAATAATATCACTTTTTCACTGAGAAGTTTTACTTCCTGATTGTGGTCTATTTTTAATAGGCTACTAGGAGTAGGTAAAATATTGTTTCTCAAACACTGTCTTAAGGACTTTCTGAGTTCATTTACTGTACTGTCACTATTTAATTTAATACCTCTAGATATCAGTTCAAATACCAACTCATCTTTAGACAAATATTCTATTTTAATGGCAGGCATTGTGGCGTTTTCACTCAGTTTTCACCCAGTTGATGGCAGAGTAGGCACATCCATAGCAGATTCGCGCAATAAAATTGTGTACCGTATGACGATAACACATGGGGGTGGTGACTTCTGAGGTCGTAGTAATAAATACTAGAAATACAAAGTTTACTTATAAGTTCAGTTTAATTACGAAAACTTAAAAGCACCACTTTTAGATGGTAAAGGAAAAGTTATGTAATGCCACGTTTGCTGCCAATTAGAATCTAATAACTAAAAAGTATATCTTCTAGGTGGGCCTAAAATATCCAATGTTCTATTGAATTATGCGTACGACGTTTTACTTTACAAAACAATAATATTTCACTTCCCTTCACAATAGGTAGACTCACAACCCGGGTGTCGGCGTCTTGGCACGAGACATTGAAGCTGTAGTCTAAGAACGGTTATTTCTAGAAGAGGAGTAGATGTTGGGAAATGGTAGCCATCTATTCAAACAACACGTGAGATACATCAGCTACGTAAAACTCGCCTAAAACAAATTCGCGACGGTATTAGCCATTTAATGATACAAATTACTATTTATAACAATGTGCTCGTCGCCATAAGGACGACGCCACAACCTTTATCTGTCTCCATCAAGCAAATAAAAGATCTTCAAGGGTAAGTTACTTTACTATTCACATCTTTACTTTACGTTACATTCATTTTATACGTTTGGCATCAAAGGGCTAATTTAATAATACGAAAAGATAAATTTTACTTACGGACAAAGCGCGCGAGGTCTGATGGGTTACGTAGTTGGGCTGCTACAAAGGGTTAGAAGAAAAAAATTCATACGCGTGCCAATTAGGTAGTTACTCCGCCCAATAATTTAGTTCCGGAACATTGGATGTAAAATAATATTATATTATACTGGCTGATTAGGTTGCGAAATTTACATTGTATGAAATTTAATTAACTAATTTACGGTACAACTGATAAGAGGATCCAAAAAATTCCACACCACCTGAAACCTCATTACCTTCTCTCATAAGTCTGGGAATACAGCTGTGGTAGCTGTAAAGAGAAGGAAGTGCCCTCTTAAAAAAAGATGTCCCCGGAACGAGTGGATGTCGGAATTCGAAACTCGAGAAGAGAGAGAAGACGAGGGCAGTCTAGAGCAACGTTAACCATCTTATGAAGAATCAAGATGTCCGCCATCCTTCTTCTAGTCGCCAAATGTGGAAGGCCAAGGGAGATCCTCAAACAGTCAACAGGCGTCTCCAGGAACTGATAGCCAAGACGCAGTCCGATGAGCCTCAAGAATCTGATCTGCACCCGCTCAAGAGTATCAATGTGCCCTGTCAGGTAGGGACACCAAACAACAGATGAAAATTCTAGGATCGGACGCACTAAGGTTTTGAACAGTGTTGTCAATGTAGTTGGGGATTGAAAGTCTTTCGATGTTCTGCATAGGGATCCCATTAGTGAATTGGGCCTTGCTGCATATGCATGAGATATGATTCCACGGACTGAGATCATGAGACATAACGACCCCAAGGTCCTTAAAACTGCAGACTTTATTTAGTGAGGAGCCGAAGAGAGTGTAGTTGAATACAGTGGGTGAGTCCAGCCGGGAGTACGTGAGTACAGCACTTTTATCAGCATTCAGGTCCATCCCATTCCGCTGACACCAGGCTACGATATGATCTAAAGTATCCTGTAGTCGCTGACAGTCCTCAGGAGAGTTCACTTCGACAAATATCTTGATGTCATCAGCGAACATGAGACAACCCGTAGAGATAACTTCGCAAATATCATTAATGAAAAGACTGAAAAGGAGAGGAGCCAAATGCGAGCCCTGCGGAACACCAGACGGGGCTGGAAACATTTCAGAGTAAGAGCCGGCAAACTTCACAATCATTCCCCGATTAGTCAGGTAACTTGACAGCCACTCCAGTAGAGATCCCGTTATACCATAGCCTCTCAGTTTAGAAATGAGAAGATTGTGGTTGACTCTATCAAACGCCTTTGAGAAGTCGAGCAGTATGCAATCGACCTGCCTCCGCCTGGAAAATGCAGATGTGACATAGTTATGTAGCACCAGGAGATTGGTAGAGGTCGATCGACCACTTCTAAAGCCATGTTGTTCCTCGGCGATTACATGCTTGAGATCAAATGCAAGTTTATCCACCACAAGGCTCTCAAAAACCTTTGCAAGCACCGACTGAATGGCTATCGGCCTATAATTGGTTACATTGGATCGCTCACCAGATTTGAAAATAGGGGTGATGAAACTAATCTTCAGATTTGCAGGGAAGGTGCCACTGGCGAGCAGTGTGTTGAAAAAAATTGAGAGATGTGGGGCCAAAACTGGACTGCAGTACTTGATCACCGCAGGAGGTAGAGAGTCCGGACCCATTCCCTTATAGGGATCAAGGGCTTTTAAGTTTTGATTCCACTTGTTGAGCAGTTAAAACGAGGCTATGTAGGTTGCCAGAAGTTCTAAAGTTAAAGTCAGATGATGGGAGTGACATGTTGGTATAGACTGACGAAAAGTAATCAGCAAATAGCTCGCATTGGCCGCTAGGTTCATCCACTTCAACATCATTATACACCAGGTTCGATGTGATGTTTTGCTTTCTTTCAGATTGTTGATATGTGCCCAAAAAACCTTAATGTTATTAGGAATGGCGGACTCCACATAGTTTGTATAGTCACGATAGCACTCACCGGCTAACTGCCTGCACCGATTTCTAAGTTTTCTAAAATAATCGTATAAGGAGAGATCACCAGTCTCTTTGAAACGCTTATGGACAGTTTTCTTCTCGATCACCAGGCGCCTGAGCTCAGCAGTAAACCACTTGGGAAAGGTTGATCTTTTGGAGTTCCTAATGGGAGAGCTAAGCTTGATAACATCGGCAAGGTTCCTACAGAATATAGTGAAGTGTTCTTCAGCTTTAGTGGAATCAACCGTTGGGTGAGACAATCCCTGGATCCAGGCAAAGACGGCATCCAAGTTGCATCGTCTGAAGTTGTGACTTGAGCAAGGGTTCGAATTGGTCTTCGCACAATTGAGGTTGATTGAAAAATTTAATGGTGGGTGATTTAATTCCTCGGGGATTATCACATCATCAGCTGGGCTTACTATCGTGTCAGTAAAAGGAGTAAAAATTAGGTCGAGAATAACACCTCGGTGATTTACAATCCTGTTGTGCTGATAAAGCTGAAGCAGTTCTGCCAAGCCGACAAGACTTTGAGAGGCGCTGCTGAGCGAACAGGAAGACGTATCTTTCCAGTTTGTGTCAGGTTGATTGATTCACCAAGAATAACAAAGTTATCGATTGCAGGATTGGATGAAGGCCACATCTATTACGGCATCACAAAAGCGTTCATATTTGGAAATAGGCATGTTAGGGGGAATATAGGCTGCACACAGAATGAGACTTGTACAGAAAAACTTCAATTAAATATTTACACCAACGACTCAGAGGTGTTTTGTTCTTTTGAATTTTTCCATGTTGGTTTAAGTGGTTATCTCTGTTCTGTTTCATTTAATTGCAAAACTACAAGAGGGAAATTGTTACATATTTTTATTTCTCATATTTTTTATGTACACTGTTCTTAAACTATTCACTACTAAAATATTTCTTGGATATTGACAATGTATTTAAAACCCACATACTATACAGCCAACACGTAAGAGTATATTTCACTACAAATTAAACATAAAATAAGTCCACTGTTTTCTAGACAAAGAAAAAAAAAATTAAAATATTTTCTATTAATATGGGTCAAACCGTTTCCAAATAGTGAAGTGAAGATTCTCGTTATGGCATTTTTTCCGCAATTCCAAAATTAAGCTGTATTGAAGTCTGATGAGAAATATTTGAAATACTTCGTATTTAGAAATTGATAAACAATTAAGTAATGTATTAATTTTATCATAAAATCTTGAACCTAGATTTGATGGAAGAAGAAAGTTGATCGGTACCTATTATTTGTACAATTTCTTGAAAATAAAGTGTTTTTAACATACAACGGTATTAGTTACTTAAAATAGAGTTAGTGCATGATTGTCAGTTAAACTTATATTGCGCTACCTTGGCGCATTTATGACTGTCATTTAAGCTAATATACCAACCATGATTAATATATTGAATAATATATTTTTATGCCCACCAGAAATTTTGTTTGTACAGTTTTATAATTATACAGCATAAGTTTGCCTAATATGAATAGCTTCGGATATTGGTACCCTATAGGCTTCTGATATTCAATTGTTGGTGGATACAGATTCTCAATCAAGATTTAAAGCTGGGAAAATATTATTTTCATAGTGCAAATATTGTTTGCAAATAGTTAAAGTTTCCAAAATAAGCGTGCTGTTGAATACTGTCAATGATCCTGACAAGACAAAGTTAAAGGCTGGATTAGCTGATATATTACCAAATATGACGTGAAGTTTGGGAATTAATGATGATGAACGGCAATGAAGATGTATTTACAGCACGGATCATGAGGTAGGGTTGCGTAATTGGCTGAAACTTAGCGAAGCCTATCCCACCAGAGGCTGGAAATATTTCATTTCTATCTTGCCGTATATATGTCTGTCTTTCCGCACAGTATCTACATAAAATTAAACACATTGGGGTAGAATATGGTGCATGCTACTCCCTGGGACTTAACTGAGCGTTGGAAAATATTTTTAGGTTGGTCTTATGGGTAACCATTATGCAAACGAAAAACCCCAGGAAAAATAAACTTTTATTTTAAACACACTGAGAACAATTTTCTGATATAGTGACACTTGTAGCTTAATAAAAAGAGCGCTATATTTGAAACAGGACACCTTAGTGAACCCTATCACACAACATGTGTGCTGGCATTTTCCTACGTTATATTAAAAAATAATGTATTTTTAGTACTAGAATAAGGCATATAAAAGGTAGTTTTTTAAATATTATATTTCTAAACTGGTGTTAAAAGTATAAGTGAAATGAGGTCATATCGAATATATTGATTAAAGTATCGATCACTTAATATTTGGTACTGTTTCTACCAAATCTATCATAACTTTCATCTACTCAAAACTTAAAACTCTTCATCATTAATCTTAGCAATAAATTCAGAGGAAATGATTTACCGTTCATATCTCGTTTATTGTCTATTTTCAGTAGAGTGATTAACATGACTCCTTAAATTGTTGAGACAATTAGGTTACATCATTTAAACATAAGTTTAATTCTAACTATCTTTTTCCAAAACGATTAGATAAAAGAGTTTGAAGAGATTTTTACAAACTTTTCAACCAGTACAACTACGACATTTCTTCTACAGTAGATCGTCGATAGTTTGGACTTCAAAAATCCGGACCGTCAATAATCCGGGTTTGTATCTAGCAAAAATTAACATTGTACCATCTGCCCTTGCACTATGTTCCTTAGCGTCAAACGGGCGATAGCGCTAAGGCGCGAAGTGAGGTGACGGGGAGTGGCCGTGGAAGGGGAGGGGCGTGGTCAAGGTCACACACACCTGCTACTGTACGTAACATATATACAGTACTGTGTACAGGCAGGAAAAGAAAGCATTTATTTTTAGTTGGTTATTTAAGCGATTTCTTGCAGAGGAAAACAGAAACAATGGAATTTACAGTGACGACCCAGAACATGAGACAGAAGAATCAGAGCCAACTCATTCTGAAGGGTTTGTAGCATCGGAGACACTGATGTCAAGGCTATAGAAACAAAACGAGAGCTCACCCACTCAGCTGATTCCTTTAAAACGAATTAAGGACTTACCTTCTAAAAAACGAACCACTAATGCAGTTCAAAAACCTATTTCACATTTCTTTTAAATCTCAAATAGTGTTTGTTGTTTCTACTGTACACATGTTGCTACTAACATATTACAATACATTGTTTGATCATAAAAGAGGTTTTGATTAAAATCACCTCTAATCCCTTTACTATATAAGAGAAAAATAAAATGTTTGTGTACTTAAATAGTGTATACTGGCCTCTTTTAAGGTAACATCGATAATCCGGATAATTTGATAATCCGGATAGGGTCCGGTTCCAATTAATCCGGATTATTGGCCGTTCTACTGTAAATTGCAATTTATTGAAGTTTCCAGTACTGCTGACGCAGCTATGTTCCTGATGTTGACGGTCGAGATATCAGTAAGCGGGATCTTAAATTACTCATGAATTAGGAGTTAGCTGTTTCCGGTACTGTAATTAGACGGTAAGCATTCCACGGATTACAATCTGTCTACTCTTCATAATTCAAAACACATTTCCGAAAATTCTAATCTTCAAAACATAATATTAAGTTTTTACATATATAACAATTAAAATTTCGAAATCGTGTTATTCTTTCCAATCGTCCATCGATAATAATGAATTTAAAATGTTCAATTCTAATGCTTTTGGTTAGGTTACTGTTATTTTCTAAATATTTCCCTGATTCCTAGTATAAGATCGTCTACCACCATGCTATAAGAAATATGCTAACACAGATTGAATTATTATGAAATAATAATTGTAATTTAAATCATTATATGTAAATCACATGGTTCATAAATCGTGTCATATACTTATTTAATAAAAATCAAATCATCATCTCTCCAAAGTCCAAAATACTAAAACCTACTGAACCTTTAGGCCCCTTCACACTTTTGAGGTTATTAGGCTTTTTGAAGAATACATTTAATATTTAGATTTTTAACTTGTTTGAAATGTAAAATAAAGCTATACCATATAATAGTAAGAAAACCCATTGGTCAGAATAATAATAATAACCATATAAGACTTACGAATACATATGCATTATAGATGACGTAGCTATTGTTATTTGACAAACATTACTCAAATCATCTCCGCAAGTCACAGCTTCCAAGTATTTAAAGACAAAGTAACAACGCTTTTATAATTACAAATCTCTATTGCCATTACAGATTGTTTTTTTCAGGTGTAAACTTGTAACTAATAACCAAGCTATATCCAAACAGGTACAGATAAAAGAAGCAAATGGTCATAGTAATAATTGTGATCTACAGATACAATTAATTTCTTTTAATGGATCTTATATCTTTATAACTACGTTAATTAAAAATGTAGGAAGATACCACTGGAACACTGTTATCACTCAACAAAGTACAGAAGAACAACAGATCAGTTACAGTTCAACGAACTGAAAAACAGACAGAAGAGTTCCCACAAACAATGAGTGAAATTGAAGGAGCTCTCTTTGTTACTGCTACAACCGGTATACAGTATATACAACTGATTGTAACAAAATTTGTCGCATCTTGTTTTATGTCGGAACTAAGTTAAGTTATATAAAACATAGTACAGTGTTTTTCTGATTTTGTAATTTTACCCAGTCAATTAAAGCATTGCTAATTATTCAATGATATGCTACATTAAAACCATTGAATACACGTCAATTATAGTAAGTTGTTTCGCTTCTTTTTTAAATTAAAATGGTTATTTATAATGTAACTTTCAGGATTTTCAATATGGTGTGGATTGGAGCGATTAATGTTCGTACTTGAATTTATTAATATTTAATATTAAGTACTCTATAAAACAAATATTTACGTGAATAATCAACACATTTTATTTAATGTAAAATAAAAGGTCAAATGTATTTCTTTTTTCCATTTTAAAACAAGGGTAAACCTACCACAGTTAAATTGTTTGATGTACCTTAATGTATTGCAAATCAAAAGTTGTTTTTATGTATATTTGAAAGAATTTTGCTGATTTTGTATTAAAATTAATTATAAATATAATAAATAAACTATCAGACATAAGTGGACACTATTTAGTTGAATGCCATTCAAATCAATATTATTAAGTAAACTGTTATTTAAACTACCCTCTGTATTTTTACGTAGGATTAAGTTCTATGCATAAACATTTGGCCAAACTTTAGCAATATTAACAATTAATGTAAAAGTTTAGCTATCCAAAATGTTGTGCAAGTTTATAAATTTTCATACAAAATATTAAGCTAATAATTGCGTCATTATTGATGGAAAATTTAAAAGAGCTAAATATACATTTTAGCATATATGAATGATAAGTTCAAGAATCTGCTGGTGACTTGCCCCTATTCTGCTGACACCTACCACCTTGTATCACTTGACCTGGCCCTACTATATTACTCCACTTCATAAACACCACCTAGTCTGCCTTGTTTCA
>NW_025779047.1:0-61317 GCF_021130785.1 Homalodisca vitripennis | reverse complement strand
TGTCGTCGTAGACATCGGTTCTTCAATTTCAACCAATGGACAGTTTATAATGCTATTTTTTCTGGGTCAAGAGGGTTTCATCATTCTAAGTGGTCCTCAGCCATAGGGTGTCGCGGTAATGCGTCCCATAGAATAGCTGCAGGGAGCACCCATGTTACAAAGAAGCACAAAGAAGGAACGCCAGCCTTTGTAGCAATCATGCATTCAGAAGGCTGTTCGCGCATTAAGCAAGCAACGGTACTCGGCCTTCGTGTTCTAACCAGGCCGAGCTGACGAACAAACCCTCCCCTGAGAAAGGTTAGCGACAATTCAGGACACACACAGCGCGGACAGGAGGTCAGAGTAGCCTGCGAACAAGGGTAATCGACATCAGAAGCATACGTAAGTAGTAGAGCTCTCCACGGTTGAGGGGAGATTCCTCAACAGAGGTCTACATACTTTTCTCTCCACGCATGGCGAAGCTGTCCAATGTTGTGGACGAAGTGCCTTGCCCGTCTGGATAGACGTAATACTTCCTTCATTCCTGTGCTAGGTTGTATTTGTATGCAATAATAAAAGTTTCATAAAACAGGACAGGTTACGTTAGGTAGTTGAAGGATTGAATTTGAGTATGGTCCTATTGAAGTACAATATTAACTTTTGAGCTTGCTTCTACTAAATCGCGTCCTGCAAGGTCACCGGGGCGGAAAAAAGAGTAACATCGTGTTTTGCCAGCCCTTCAAGATGGACCGTTAGACACTCGACTGTGGGCTCAGATTTAGAGCATTGAGGGAAAAGTCCTAAGAGACCGCCAAACGATGCCATCGCTTGCCACCTACCCATTTCTCTTCGTTACGACGTAGTGTTTCTATTCTACCTCGTCCTCTTGTTTTGAGAGCCATTGCATTCTCGTAATGAATCTTCATGTATCTGGGCCCACCGGTAAACGAACTTGGAAGGTAAATTTTTTCCAGGCTTTGCGCCACCCTCGCCTTGTACGGTTTCATCACGTGTGATGTCTTCCCTAACCTGTCTTTCCTGCCGGAGCATTGCGTTGAGCTTCCAGAATCTCGTTTAGTTGGCCCTATCCGCATGGCATTTTGGACTGACGACCTTGACTGTGAGAATTTAATAAACCGCAGTCGCTCTTCTTCATATCTCGCAAACATCTCGACCTGCCAGGCCTGCGAGAGACGGCCGAGATATGAAAACCGAGGACTGGACAACAAGAGACAACGCGTGTAGTTGTACTGCGAAAGCTTTTTCCCGTTGTTATCAAGAAGGCCAATTTGCCAACCCAAAGTGCCATGTGGATAGAGCAGTGGGTACTGGAAGGGCTCCATGAGAGGACTGAACAGATCAATCGTTGACGGCCTTCCAGCTTTCACTTTCCAGACGGTGAGTCGTCGTGGTTCGGTCACTGCTTCGTCAGTGCTGAGAACAGCGTGCACCTCAACACCCCTATTCCTGTCGCCAAGAACATTACCATGAGTAGCTCGACTTGTTACCTGGAACTCCAAATGAGCGTTTACCGATGGCTCATTACCTAATCGCCGGAAATCACCGATGAAAGGATTGATCGAATCCAAGTAATTGGCAATGGTGTCAATAGTTCCAACATCAAGTGATCTACCCATGGCAATGTTCCTGCGCTCTTCGCCGTCGTCAATGTATAGGCGGCACCGGTTAAACAAATTGGACGTCTCCCACCTTAGTAGCAAACCGTTGGCCGGGAGCGTCCAAACTGTAACACCTGATGTACATTCTTCCTTCGATCTTGAAGAAAGAAAGTCCACTAGGGTGCCGATACCCACCAGAAATTTCGAGGGCGCAAAAAGAAAATAGGTCGTATGTAGGCGCGCGCTCTATTGAGGAAATGTCGATTTGAATAAAATGGTGCACTGAGAGGGGGCAAACGTGTTACGTTTGTACGCACCTTCACCACAACACCATTTTTTTCCTATCCTTTTCTTCCTCGAACAGACGTGCTTCGCAGTGTGAACATACAAATATATCATCTTCAAAAAGGCAGGTTTTTTTTTCAATTTGTATGCATTTATGTCGCATAACAACTTTCCGCTCCAGTGTGCCATAGGCCCTTGTGCAACAATGTTTCGAGCAAGTGAGTTAGGTAAATGTCGAAATTCGCTGATCTTTGGTTTCATCAGACGAAATACCTGAACCCTGTCCTGACCTGCGCCGGCATGTCGATCTTCGTAGCGCCGAACTGCGGCTCTGTTAACCTCGGGATGTCTCTCGGTATAACGACGAAACAGCGTCACGATTGGTTTCAGGATTTTGCTGAGAGTATCGCTTTTTCGCCTCTCTCACTTGCTCTTCTCTAGTAGTTTTCAGTATTTTCGGGCGTCCAGGTTTTATTTTCTTGGGTCTTCCAAAATCTTTAGGTTTTATTGCGGAATTGTTAGCGGTTTCGTGCATTGTGAGGTTTTGTATATTTTCACTGAATGTTGATGATCTAAATGTTGAGTCTAGTAATAGAGTACTGTCTTACAGATCCATCAAGAGCAGCGTTTGGACAACAACAACGAGGCCAAAGCAGGAAAAAGTATCACACTGAAAGAGCCGTGCCAGGTTGTTGATATCATTTTCCAAAATCATGTGTTCGATTTTCGTTTGACTGGATGTGGATCAAATAGGTACAGTTGTTCCTGAGAGCGCCAAAAAGCAACTGTCACTGTTTGTCCAGTAAACAAAAAATCCAATGTTTTGACTTTCCACGGCCATCAGAGATTCTAAAAACATTGGACAGAGAGATAACACTTTTCGCTTATATCCTCCTCTGTCACAGGATATAAGGCATCGTGCACAAATACATTTTCTTCAACGGCTACGGTTTGGCCCTGGATGGAGAATTCGGCTGGAAGTTCATCAGTGCACAAGTACCGATTTCCACCCATACGATTCTGATCTCTTAATGTTCTGTAAATACAGTCACCAGCGATGAGAATCGTATCGATGGCCGTTGAAGAAAACTCAAAACCAAAGCGCCTTCCATACAAGGGCACAAGCAGAATTCGAAGTGCACTGAGCGTTTTTGCTCGTAGGAAATAACTGTTCGTCTCCCTGATGGAAGGAGCCCTTCACAACACAAGAGAAAGACATTGTTATGTTAAATAAACTGTAATACAAAATATAAAAGGAACTGTAGAGTTTGTAAAAAGCGAGAAAAGAAAACGGAAAGGAGAGCAAATTCGTATATGAATAGGTAAACCAAGAGGTTACTGTCAAGTGAAAATAGATTAAATCTGAAACCAATAAGAAAGCGAGAAAATTTAAACAAAAAACGATGTTCACTCTTTCCCTATCTACTAATGTTGCTGGCACCCACCTTTTGCAACTGAACCGTTCAAGGTAGGATAAAACTAATCGTGATTACTATCAACTTATTATAGAATAAAAACCAATAAATAAACGAATCAAAAACATATGAAATAATATAAAGGTTTTCCTAACAAGAGCCTGCCTATCTTGCCTTGTTACGTACCGTACAGAGCTCGCTACTCTAAAATAAACTTAAACTAGTAAGACAAAAATGAAGAGGAACTGTAGTGTTTGTAAAAAGTGAGAAAAGAAATCGGAAAGGAAAGGAAAAATCGTATATGAATAGGGAGACCAGGATATTAACTGTCAACTAAGAAGAGATTGAATCTGAAAACCAGTAAAAATGTCAGACAATTTAAACCAAAGGCGATGTTAACTATGTCCCTATCTGCCAATCTGATGTTGCTGACTGCGACTAAACCGTTCAAAGTAGAATAAAAGACCAATCGCGATAGTTATCAACGTAGGATAGAATAACCACCAAGAAATGAAAAGAATCAAAGATAGGTGAAATAATATAAAACGTTTACTGTTCATAATCTGCCTATTTTGCTCTGGTTGAGTACCGTACAGAGCTCGGTGCTCCATCCCTTACTACCATCTCTGTCCCTAACTATTGGTCAATTTTAACGTGTTTTCGACTCATTTTGAGGGGTTTAAAATAAAAAAATTCCGGTTTTCAGACTTTTCCCGGTGGTTTCACGGCAAAAGCCAACTACGTGCCAAATTTCGTGTTTCCAGCACTTTCTAGAAGTACCTTAGAATTTGTATACGTGAGTGAGTTACACATGCGGCTGTATATTATATACAGCCTTAGTATAACCTTAGTGCCATTAACGAGTCCGTCGGCGATGTTAAGATTCCTCATGATGAGACACACTGAACCGATCTTGAGTCGCAGCACGTGATCTGGAATACCCTTGCCTGTAGCCTGGTTTAGCAGATTAACTTCGATGCCAAGATGATCATCGTTCTCAGTGTCCACAGAATCGGCGCTTCTCAACTCATGAAGGCGACTATCAACGGAGTCCAGGATGATGTCGTTGATTTCCTTGACGTTCACATTCATGGTAGAGAGGATCGCGCGACGAGCACACTGATCGGGATCCTGGAGGACTTCAACAGGAAAGACTTTGGAGATTAGGGCTTGTAAAGAAGTAACGAAATTTACTCCGGTCAGAGGAATAAGAGCGCCACTCTCTTTGCCCTCCCCGAAAGTTGTGGACGGAACAGTGCCGTTGCCTACTGCGAGAAGGAAGTCGGAGTAGTCAACGGAACTGCTCGTCCTATGTGGTGTGGTCAGAGAGAAGATGCGGAAACAGTCGCCACAGTCGCGAGGCCCGAAGAGAAACGCACGCAACGGCAGCTGCCGTCCGCGCTTTTACAACGACAGGCGCGATCTGCCGGAAGTCACCAGAGCACAGAAAGATCTTCCCACCGAATGGCTCATCGCGGTTCATGAGATCTCGAAGCGAGCGGTCGAGGATCTCGAAGATGTAGCGATGGGCCATTGGGGCCTCGTCAAAGACGATGAGCTGTGCGGCTCTGATGAGTTCCGCGCGCTGGGACCCGTTGGTTATGTTCCACACGCCAGTTCCGTCGCCAAGATCGAGCGGAAGCCGAAACATGCTATGGGCTGTTGAGCCACCCGGCATATTCCCGGCAGCGATGCCCGAACTGGCGACGGCTAGTGCAACCTGCCGACCACTACGCACGTGTGCCAGTATGACACGAATTAGGGAAGTTTTGCCATAACCCCCAGGACCGTCAAGGAAGATGGCCCTCGAGGATTGGCGGTCGCCGGGGTTGTCGAGAAGGGAATGAACATGATGTAAAACGCGTCTCTGATCTTCTGAGAGCTTGGGTTCCCATTCCTCGACAATGGCCTGCTGTTGGTTCTCGCCGTACTCCAACAGTTCCCTTCCCAATTCAGTCGTGTCATCCTGCACGTCGGGGAGACCACAATCCACCAAAGACAGTCCCTGTCGTCGTAGACATCGGTCAATTTCAACCAAGGACAGTTTATATGCTTTTTCTGGGTCAAGAGGGTTTCTTTCTAAGTGGTCCTCGCATAGGGTGTCGCGGAATGCGTCCCATAGAATAGCTGCAGGAGCACCCATGTTACAAAGAAGCACAAAGAAGGAACGCAGCCTTGTAGCAATCATGAATTCAGAGGCTTCGCGCATAGCAGCACGGTACTCGTCTTCGTGTTCTACCAGGCCGAGCTGACGACAAACCTCCTGGAAAGTGCGACAATCAGGACCACCGCGCGACAGGAGGTCAGAGTAGCCTCGACAAGGTATCGACATCAGAAGCATACGTAAGTAGTAGAGCTCTCCACGGTTGGGGGAGATCCAACAGAGTCTACATACTTTCTCTCCACGCTGGCGAGCTGTGACGAAGTGCTTGCCGTCTGGATAGACGTATACTTCTTCATTCTTGCTAGGTTGTTTTTGTATGCATAATAAAAGTTTCATAAAAAGACAGGTACGTTAGGTAGTTGAAGATTGAATTGAGTGGTCTATTGAAGTACAATATTAACTTTGAGCTTGCTCTACTAATCGCGTCTGCAAGGTCACCGGGGCGGAAAAAGACGTGTTGCCGCCCTTCAAGATGGACCGGTAGACACTCGACTGTGGGCTCAGATTTAGAGATTGGGAAGTCTAAGAGACGCCAACATGCATCGCTTGCACCTACCATTCTCTTCGTTACGTAGTGTTCTACCTCGTCCTCTTGTTTTCCCAAAGATGTGACGGTGACATTTTGAAGAGATCCACCCTTCATCAGATATTTAAATAAGTATTTGATGACACGACGAGTAGACGCAAGCTCCAAGTTAATATGTGCCTCGTATTTAAGCAACAGAGCTGCATTATACGGTACCACCCAACCGTCATGGGAACCGTTATCGATTTTGCTTCGAGATGTAATAGTACCTATGTTTTTATAATCCCGTCTGTAATTGCACGTAGCCTCTGTCGTCAACGTGTGTGGTCTGCCAGGAAGGCTTTGGGAAATGTTTAGTGCAGTGACCTTTCGTGGAATCCCAGCAGGGGAAGTCGGTGCGATATTCTGTACCACAAGGGCCGTGAATCATGTGTTGCAGCACCAACTTCCTGAGTCCTCCCACCGGCTTCTTCAACCGAGGGAATGTCTGCGCGAATAACGGAATCGATTTCGGGTGCCTGAACGGGACCGTCTCCGTCAATCTTGAATACAATGTGGGCGTGGGGAAGGCCCCTCATTTGCATCTCGATGACGTAGACGATATAGATCGTTCGGCCAAACATCGCTCCGCTGCGCAGATCCCGCAGAAGCTCGAGGAGTTTGATCTGGAAGACTCTGCAGGCTGTGCTTGGGTCACTGCGACCACTGCCGTGGGGACAGGCTCTCTTATTTTCCTCCCAAGTCGCGCTGTAAAGTGAAATGTGAGAAAATACGTCGGTGAGCCCAGACGTGTTACGAGAGCCATTGCATTCTCGTAATGAATCTTCATGTATCTGGGCCCACCGGTAAACGAACTTGGAAGGTAAATTTTTCCAGGCTTTGCGCCACCCTCGCCTTGTACGGTTTCATCACGTGTGATGTCTTCCCTAACCTGTCTTCCTGCCGGAGCATTGCGTTGAGCTTCCAGAATCTCGTTTAGTTGGCCTATCCGCATGGCATTTTGGACTGACGACCTTGACTGTGAGAATTTAATAAACCGCAGTCGCTCTTCTTCATATCTCGCAAACATCTCGACCTGCCAGGCCTGCGAGAGACGGCCGAGATATGAAAACCGAGGACTGGACAACAAGAGACAACGCGTGTAGTTGTACTGCGAAAGCTTTTTCCCGTTGTTATCAAGAAGGCCAATTTGCCAACCCAAAGTGCCATGTGGATAGAGCAGTGGGTACTGGAAGGGCTCCATGAGAGGACTGAACAGATCAATCGTTGACGGCCTTCCAGCTTTCACTTTCCAGACGGTGAGTCGTCGTGGTTCGGTCACTGCTTCGTCAGTGCTGAGAACAGCGTGCACCTCAACACCCCTATTCCTGTCGCCAAGAACATTACCATGAGTAGCTCGACTTGTTACCTGGAACTCCAAATGAGCGTTTACCGATGGCTCATTACCTAATCGCCGGAAATCACCGATGAAAGGATTGATCGAATCCAAGTAATTGGCAATGGTGTCAATAGTTCCAACATCAAGTGATCTACCCATGGCAATGTTCCTGCGCTCTTCGCCGTCGTCAATGTATAGGCGGCACCGGTTAACAAATTGGACGTCTCCCACCTTAGTAGCAAACCGTTGGCCGGGAGCGTCCAAACTGTACACCTGATGGTACATTCTTCCTTCGATCTTGAAGAAAGAAAGTCCACTAGGGTGCCGATACCCACCAGAAATTTCGAGGGCGCAAAAAGAAAATAGGTCGTTGTAGGCGCGCGCTCTATTGAGGAAATGTCGATTTGAATAAAATGGTGCACTGAGAGGGGGCAAACGTGTTACGTTGTACGCACCTTCACCACAACACCATTTTTTCCTATCCTTTTCTTCCTCGAACAGACGTGCTTCGCAGTGTGAACATACAAATATATCATCTTCAAAAAGGCAGGTTTTTTTCAATTTGTATGCATTTATGTCGCATAACAACTTTCCGCTCCAGTGTGCCATAGGCCCTTGTGCAACAATGTTTCGAGCAAGTGAGTTAGGTAAATGTCGAAATTCGCTGATCTTTGGTTTCATCAGACGAAATACCTGAACCCTGTCCTGACCTGCGCCGGCATGTCGATCTTCGTAGCGCCGAACTGCGGCTCTGTTAACCTCGGGATGTCTCTCGGTATAACGACGAACAGCGTCACGATTGGTTTCAGGATTTTGCTGAGAGTATCGCTTTTTCGCCTCTCTCACTTGCTCTTCTCTAGTAGTTTTCAGTATTTTCGGGCGTCCAGGTTTTATTTTCTTGGGTCTTCCAAAATCTTTAGGTTTTATTGCGGAATTGTTAGCGGTTTCGTGCATTGTGAGGTTTTGTATATTTTCACTGAATGTTGATGATCTAAATGTGAGTCTAGTAATAGAGTACTGTCTTACAGATCCATCAAGAGCAGCGTTGGACAACAACAACGAGGCCAAAGCAGGAAAAGTATCACACTGAAAGAGCCGTGCCAGGTTGTTGATATCATTTTCCAAATCATGTGTTCGATTTTCGTTTACTGGATGTGGATCAAATAGGTACAGTTGTTCCTGAGAGCGCCAAAAAGCAACTGTCACTGTTTGTCCAGTAAACAAAAATCCAATGTTTTGACTTTCCACGGCCATCAGAGATTCTAAAACATTGGACAGAGAGATAACACTTTCGCTTATATCCTCCTCTGTCACAGGATATAAGGCATCGTGCACAAATACATTTTCTTCAACGGCTACGGTTTGGCCCTGGATGGAGAATTCGGCTGGAAGTTCATCAGTGCACAAGTACCGATTTCCACCCATACGATTCTGATCTCTTAATGTTCTGTAAATACAGTCACCAGCGATGAGAATCGTATCGATGGCCGTTGAAGAAAACTCAAAACCAAGCGCCTTCCATACAAGGGCACAAGCAGAATTCGAAGTGCACTGAGCGTTTTTTGCTCGTAGGAAATAACTGTTCGTCTCCCTGATGGAAGGAGCCCTTCACAACACAAGAGAAAGACATTGTTATGTTAAATAAACTGTAATACAAAATATAAAAGGAACTGTAGAGTTTGTAAAAAGCGAGAAAAGAAAACGGAAAGGAGAGCAAATTCGTATATGAATAGGTAAACCAAGAGGTTACTGTCAAGTGAAAATAGATTAAATCTGAAACCAATAAGAAAGCGAGAAAATTTAAACAAAAAACGATGTTCACTCTTTCCCTATCTACTAATGTTGCTGGCACCCACCTTTTGCAACTGAACCGTTCAAGGTAGGATAAAACTAATCGTGATTACTATCAACTTATTATAGAATAAAAACCAATAAATAAACGAATCAAAACATATGAAATAATATAAAGGTTTTCCTAACAAGAGCCTGCCTATCTTGCCTTGTTACGTACCGTACAGAGCTCGCTACTCTAAAATAAACTTAAACTAGTAAGACAAAAATGAAGAGGAACTGTAGTGTTTGTAAAAAGTGAGAAAAGAAATCGGAAAGGAAAGGAAAAATCGTATATGAATAGGGAGACCAGGATATTAACTGTCAACTAAGAAGAGATTGAATCTGAAACCAGTAAAAATGTCAGACAATTTAAACCAAAGGCGATGTTAACTATGTCCCTATCTGCCAATCTGATGTTGCTGACTGCGACTAAACCGTTCAAAGTAGAATAAAAGACCAATCGCGATAGTTATCAACGTAGGATAGAATAACCACCAAGAAATGAAAAGAATCAAAGATAGGTGAAATAATATAAAACGTTTACTGTTCATAATCTGCCTATTTTGCTCTGTTGAGTACCGTACAGAGCTCGGTGCTCCATCCCTTACTACCATCTCTGTCCCTAACTATTGGTCAATTTTAACGTGTTTTCGACTCATTTTGAGGGGTTTAAAATAAAAAAATTCCGGTTTTCAGACTTTTCCCGGTGGTTTCACGGCAAAAGCCAACTACGTGCCAAATTTCGTGTTTCCAGCACTTCTAGAAGTACCTTAGAATTTGTATACGTGAGTGAGTTACACATGCGGCTGTATATATATTAGACTCGCCTTCGGCTCGCTGGGGGCTACGCCCCCAGGCCCCCAAAGTAAGTGCCTTAAATTCGGGGATAAGCGGTATTCGGGGAAAGGTTATGTCCGAGCTTAAGATTAGGGATTTGGGAGTTAAAAGTTGACCCATTCTATCGAATTTTCCAGATTAATTTAAAGTTTTGACTTCAAAGGCCTTTTGTGGCTTAACCGTTAGAGATACGAGAAAAAGTGACTGGATCTTTCTTGTCGGAAATTTAATTTTATCTTTCGATTCTGGTGTCCGATTATAGCTACGACGTCTGGTTTAGCCAGTACGGAGCTGTGGAGAAAGAACTGCACTGGTGGGCTATGGTGAATTGTTTAGTGTAAATATAACAAAAAACCCAACCCTGAGTCATTATTTTTAAGTTGTTTAGGGGGTTTAATTTGCTCAGAGGTTTATCTTGTCATGCCAGGAAATTCCCGGGGGGGGGAGGAGATTAATGTTAAAGGGGGTTAAGACATCAGGGGGTTTAAGATAGTCAGGATATTTTCTGGTCATATGAATAAATTCCCGGGGGGGGGGTTAATGTTACAAGGGGTTAATGACACACGTGGGCCTATTTTAGAGGGTTTTGTGTCTTTGAACATAATAAAAAACACTCTGTCCCTATCTACTATTGAAACTTCACTAACGCTCAGCCAACTCCCGACGTGGAGGGGGGTTTTAGTCACTCGTTAACGTAATAATACAAGGTCAAGCTGGAACCAGCATGAAGCGCACTAATTAAAGTTGAATAATAATTTAAAACACCTAAAAGTAACGACGAAGAATTTGTCATTTAGAGCATTTATCAGGCTTACGGAAAGATAAACGATAGAAAGCTGCTGAACCTTTTTTTTAGATCCTATGAATAGCTAGTTACAAAACATTTTACATTTAAGCTAGGGCTAACGGTTCGGCCAATATCGAGCCCGGAAGTTAAGTTTTTAAGTGAAATTTTCAACATAACCACGTTTTACGGCTAAACCATGAGAGATAGAGTAAAACGTCACTGGACCTTTTTTGTAGATCGTATTATTTTGTATTAAAATCAAATTTTTAATTTGGCCTAAACCTAAGGTTTTGTCTGCAATGGAGCCCAGAAAACAATATCTCACGTAAAACTCGAAAAATCGATACTTTAAAACGCGTAATGCGGCCAAACCATTGGGGATAGGGCAAAATGTCATTCAACCTTTTTTGTAGATCACGCTGTTTTCCTAAATCTTTTAGAAAAATTTGTTTTGAGCTACGACCAACCGTTTAGCCGCTATCGAGCCCGGAAGGTAAATTTTTAGGCGAAAATTTCCAAATATTTTCACTTAATCGCGTTTTGCGGCCAAACCAATGGAGATAGAGTAAAAAAATATTTAACCTTTTTTGTAGATCACTTTATTTCCTAAATATAACGTTTGTTTTATTTTGACCTCCGACCAATGGTTTCGCCGCTATCGACTCCAAAAACAAATTTTCACGTAAAAGTTACAAAAAAATTGCACATAATCACGTTTTTTTTTTTTCGGCCAAACCAATGGAGATAGGGCAAAACGTCACTTGACCTTTTCTGTAGATCGCGCAATTTGCTAATTTGATGGGTCAATCAGATTTGAGCTACGACCAACGGTTCGGCCGCTATCGGGCTCGAAACATTATTTTTATCGAAAAAATCTCTGGAATGTCAAATATTCGAGCGTTTTGTCGCTTAACCATGGAAGATAGAGCAAAAAGTCATTGGACCTTTTTTGTAGTTCACTTCATTCCTGACCATGAATTTTTCGTCAGATCCGAGCTAGCTCCAACGGTTCGCCCGCTATCGGGCTTACAAAAAAGGCCTGCAGGGGTAAAAAAATGCGCGATTTTTTTAATAATTTTTTTGAGGGGTTTAAAAGTAAAAATGTCCGGTTTTCAGACTTTTCCTCCGGGTCATATTGCAAAAGGTACCTGCATGCCAAATTTCAAGTTTCCAGCACTTCTAGAACTATGTTAGAATTTGTATCTATATATCAGTGAGTCAGTCAGTCAGTTTTCACATGCGGCTGTATAGTATATTAGACTCGCCTTCGGCTCGCTGGGGGCTACGCCCCCAGGCCCCCAAAGTAAACGCTTGCAAATTCGGGGATAAGCGGAATTCGGTGACTGGTTAAGTCCGGACATTAAGTAAATGACAAGGGATTTAAAAATTGACCTTTTTCATAGATTTTTTTCCGGATTCGTAAAAACTTTTGACTTTGAGGGCATTTTGCGGTTAAACCGTTAGAGATACGACAAAAAGTGACTGGACCTTTCTTGTTGGAAATTTAATTTTGTCTTTCGATTGTGCCCTCAGATCTGATCTACGACCTATGGTTTAGCCAGAAATGAGCTCGGGAGAAAAGTCTGCACGGGTCAGCTATCTTGAATTGTTTAGTATAAACATAATAAAAACCGACCTCAAGGCAGTATTTTAAGTCGAACAGGGGGTTTAATATCACCAGGAGACTATCTAGTCAAGGCGAGAAATTCCCTGGGTGGGTGATTAATGTTAAGGAGGTTAAGACAAGAGGGGGTTTAATTTCGTCAGGATATTGTCTGGTCATATGAACAAATTCCCAGGGGGGGTTAACGTTACCGGGGGATAAGTCTCCAGGGGGTTATCTGGTCATACCAGGATCTTCCCAGGGGGGGGGGGTTAAGAGATTTGGTGACTGGTAAAATTCGGACATGAGGTCATGGCAGGAAATTCCCTGGGGGGTTTAATGTTACCAGGGGGGTTAACACATCAGGGGGTTGAATGTACAGGAGGTTATCAGGTCATACCAGGAAATCCCCGGGGGGGGGGTTAATATTACCGGGGGTTAATGACACACTTGGGCCTTTTTTAGAGGGTATTGTGTCTGTGAACATAATAAATATTCCTCTGTCCCTATCTACTATTGACGCTTAGCTAACGCTCAGCCAACTCCCGAAGTCACTGAACCTTTTCTGTAGATCACGTGATTTCCTAAATCCCGTTTAAAATTTGTTTTGAGTTACGACCAACCGTTTAGCCGCTATCAAGCCCGGAATGTAAATTTTTAGGCGAAAATGTCCAATATTTTCACTTAATCGCGTTTTGCGGTCAAACTAAGGGAAATATAGTAAAAAGTCACTGGACCTTTTTTGTAGGTCATCTTATTTCCTAAATAAAACGTTAGTCTTATTTTGACCTCCGACCAATGGTTTCGCCGCTATCGACCCCAAAAACAAAAGTTTCGCGTAAAAGTTACAACAAAATTGTACATAATCACGTTTTTCGGCCAAACCAATCGAGATAGGGCAAAAGATTACTGGACCTTTTCTGTAGATCGCGCAATTTGCTAATTTGATGGGTCAATCAGATTTGAGCTACGACCAACGGTTCGGCCGCTATCGGGCTTGAAACATTATTTTTATCGAAAAAATCTCTGGAATTTCAAATGTTCGAGCGTTTTGTCGCTTAACCATGGAAGATAGAGCAAAAAGTCATAAGACCTTTTTTGTAGTTCACTTCATTCCTGACCATGAATTTTCCGTCAGATCCGAGCTAGCTCCAACGGTTCGCCCGCTATCGGGCTTACAAAAAATGCCTGCAGGGGTGAAGAATGCGCGATTTTTTGGGAATTTTTTTGAGGGGTTGAAAATGAAAAATTCTCACTTTTCGGGATTTTCCTGGTGGTTACACGTGGAAAGCTATCTGTGTACCAAATTTCAAGTCTCTAACTCATCTGGAAGTAGGTTAGAATTAGTATACGTGAGTGAGTCAGTCAGTCAGTCAGTTACACATGCGGTTGTATATATATTAGACTCGCCTTCGGCTCGCTGGGGGCTACGCCCCCAGGCCCCCATGATGTACGCTTGCAAATTCGGGGATAAGCGGAATTCGGGGACAGGAGGGATTTGGTTGTTGGTTAAAATCGGGCTAGTTTTCAAGTTACTTGTCCCCTACAGTGTCCTGTCTCGTGGGAAAACGCATTATTAAACAATATTTAGTGCATAACGTGGTCTACAAAAAGCTCGAATAGTATTTTGCTGTATCTCCCGTGGTTAGGCCGTAAAAACGGGATTACGAGCGAAATTCTTGTAATTTTTTCGCGAAAATTGAAATTTTGGGTCCGATAGCAGTCTAACCGTTACTAATATTGTTGACGTATCACGTGTGCAAGTTGGGAGATTTATCGGTACATATATTTCTGTCAAATTAGTTGCAAGTAACTTTTAGTTAATAAAAACTGTTGTTTGCCCGTTAGTATGTCATGTAAGCACGACGTATCCAGTCTCGCCACGGGGAGGCCGACAAACACTGAGACCATATATTATTAACAAAATTACAGCTATCGTAGGATGTTCACTCATATCATGTACAAATTTAGTTGTTTATATACTTGTGTCAAATGATTTGGTAACAACTTATTGAATATTGTTGACACATCACGTGTGCAAGATGGAAGATTTAGCGGTACGTATATTTGTGTCAAATTAGTTATTAGTAACTTATAGTTGATAAAACTTGTATGCCCGTTAGTTTGTCAATGCTTTAAATGCAATCATGACGTATCCAGTCTCGCCACGGGGAGGCCCTCAAACTTTTTAACGGAATTACAGTTATCATCGTTGGTCAATGATGTTCTTTCATATCGTTTACAAATTTGAATATTAGGTTCTGTGTATACTTGTGTCAAATGATTTGGTAATAACTTATTGGTGTAGAAACTTTTGTTTGCCCGTTAGTTTGTGAAAGCTTCAACTGTGTCCTTTCTCATGGGAAACACATTATCAAACAATAGTTAGTGTATAGTGTGGTCTACAATGAAGTTAAAATAATATTTTGCTGTATCTCCCTCGGGTAGGCCGTGAAACGCGATTACGTGCAAAATTCTTTTAATTTTTACGTGAAAATTGAGATTTCGGCTCCGATAGCGGTCAAACCGTTACTAATATTGTTTACGCATTACGGCTGCAAGTTGGGAGATTTAGCGGTACATATGCTTGTGTCAAATTAGTCGCTAGTAACTTTTAATTGATAAAACTGTTCTTTGCCTGTTAGTTTGTCAATGCTCAAATACGGAGACCATATATTATTAAGAAAATTACAGCTATTGTTAGTCAATAATATTCTCTCATGTCGTGTGGAAATTTGCATATTTAGTTGTGTATATACTAGTGTCAAATGATTTGGTAATAACTTATTGTTGTTGAAACAGTTGTTTCCCCGTTAGTTTGTCAATGCTTTAAATGCAAGCATGACGTATCCAGTCTCGCCACCGGGAGGCCGGCAAAACGTGGAGACCATT
Source organism: Homalodisca vitripennis (assembly GCF_021130785.1). Lineage (NCBI taxonomy): Eukaryota > Metazoa > Arthropoda > Insecta > Hemiptera > Cicadellidae > Homalodisca > Homalodisca vitripennis. The sequence continues at coordinate 45,999 of NW_025779047.1, read as the reverse complement.
ATTATTAACAAAATTACATCAATCGTTGGTTAATGTTGATCCTCAATGTCGTGTGCATCTTTGCGTATTTAGTTGTGTATATACTTGTGTCAAATTATTGGGTAATAATGAATTTTTTTAAACTGTTGTTTGCCCGTTAGTTTGTCAATGCTTTAAATGCAAGCATGACGTATCCAGTCTCGCCACGGGGAGGCCGGCAAACGTAGAGACCATATATTTACATATATACAGAAAACTATTTACATCGACGAGGAGTTTTGTTTTGGCAGGCCCTCTAGCCTACTGCCGCATCAATCAGAATGGGGAGTTTTGTTCTGGCAGGTCCCATTGCCTACTGCTTAAAATTACATCAATCGTTGGTTAATGTTGATCTTCAATGTCGTGTGCATCTTTGCGTATTTAGTTGTGTATATACTTGTGTCAAATTATTGGGTAATAATGAATTTTTTAAAACTGTTGTTTGCCCGTTAGTTAGTCAATGCTTTAAATGCAAGCATGACGTATCCAGTCTCGCCACGAGGAGGCCGGCAAACGTAGAGACCATATATTTACATATATACAGAAAACTATTTACATCGACGAGGAGTTTTGTTTTGGCAGGCCCTCTAGCCTACTGCCGCATCAATCAGAATGGGGAGTTTTGTTCTGGCAGGTCCCATTGCCTACTGCCTAATCAGTCACTACGGGGAGTTTTGTTTTGGCAGGTCCCCTAGCCTACTGCCTAGTCAATCACGACGGGGAGTTTTGTTTGGGCAGGCCCCCTAGCCTACTGCCAGTGTCAATCACGACGGGGAGTTTTGTTTGGGCAGGCCCCCTAGCCTACTGCCAGTGTCAATCTCGACGGGGAGTTTTGTTTCGGCAGGCCCCCTAGCCTACTGCCAATCTCAATCCGGTTCACTGAAGAAGTTCGCCGTACACGATGTTCTTCGCGTAGGCGACTTCATTGTGTACCCTTTCGGGGCGGACGAGGACAACTATGTCTTCCGGACATCGAACTCTACTGAGCAGGACGTACAGCTGGCCATGAGTGAAACAATCAGTGCGAAGATCGACTCCGACCTGATCTATTGTCTGACCTTGGCTTTTGTGGCCGGTCATCGCGTATGCTAGCATCAGAGGAAACTGACGTCGACGGACAAGTAACGGCGAACCTTCAACGATCGCGAACCTAAAGATTATTCTAGGAATACCGATAGGTTGCGCGTCGTGAGGGCGTCTGACGGTAATCAACCGATTGGTTATAGCCGTCACAATGACCTTAGTGCCGTTTACAAGGCCGTCAGCGATATTTAGATTCCTCATGATGAGACACACTGAGCCGATCTTAAGTCGCAGCACGTGATCAGGAACACCCTTGCCTGTAGCCTGGTTCAGTAGAGGGACTTCAACAGCCAGATTGTCATCGTTTTCACGGTCCACAGTGTCGGCGCTTCGCAGCTCATGAAGGCGACCGTCTACAGAGTTCAAGATTATGTCGTTGATCTCTCGGACGTTCACGTTCAGAGTCGAGAGGATCGCACGACGAGCACACTGATCGGGATCGCGGAGTACGTCGGCAGGAAAGACGGTTGAGATGAGGACTTGTAATGCAGTGACATACCTCACCTCGGCCAAGGGAATAAGTGTGTCACTCTCTCTACCCTCCCCGAAAGTTGTGGACGGAACAGTGCCGTTGCCTACTGCGAGAAGGAAGTCAGAGTAGTCAACGGAACTGCTCGTCCTGTGCGGTGTCGTCAGAGAGAAGACGCGGAACAGTCGCCACAGACGCGAGGCCCGAAGTGAAACGCACGCGACGGCATCTGCCGTACGTGCCTTTACAACAACGGGTGCGATCTGCCGGAAATCTCCAGAGCACAGAAAGATCTTGCCACCGAATGGCTCATCACGGTTCATGAGATCTCGAAGCGAGCGGTCGAGGATCTCAAAGATGTAGCGATGGGCCATCGGGGCCTCGTCGAAGACGATGAGCTGTGCAGCTCTTATCAGTTCTGCGCGCTGGGACCCGTTGGTTATGTTCCAAACGCCAGACCCGTCGCCCAGATCGAGCGGAAGCCGGAACATGCTGTGAGCCGTTGAACCACCAGGCATGTTTCCTGCAGCGATGCCCGAGCTGGCGACGGCCAGTGCAATCTGACGACAACTACGCACGTGTGCCAGTATAACACGAAGAAGTGACGTTTTACCATATCCCCCGGGACCATCGAGGAAGATTACTCTTGAAGATCGGCGGTCACCGGGGTTGTCAAGAAGGGAACGCACGTGTTGCAGAACGCGTCTCTGGTCTTCTGAGAGCTTTTGTTCCCATTCCTCGACAATGGCCCGCTGTTGGTTCTCGCCATAGTCCAACAGCTCCCTTCCCACTTCCGTCGTGTCATCCTGCACGTCGGGGAGACCACAATCCACTAAAGACAATCCCTGCCGACGTAGACTGCGATCGATATCTATCAAGGAAAGTGTATACGCTCTTTCGGGGTCAAGTGGGCTCCTTTCCAAGTGGTCCTCGCAAAGGGTGTCACGGAAGGAATCCCACAGAATTGCTGCAGGAGCACCCATATTGCAAAGGAGCACGAAGAAGGAACGAAGCCTCGAAGCGACCATGAACCCAGAAGCCTCTCGCAGCGTTTCGCGGTACTCATCCTCGTCTTCGATCAAGCCGAGCTGACGACAAACCTCCTGGAACGTACGGCAATCAGGACCACCGCGTGACAGGAGGTCGGAGTAGCCGCGACAAGGTGTTGACAAGAGGAGCATCCGAAGGTAGTAGAGTTCTCCACGATTAGGCGAGACCCAAAAGACCCTACATACCTTCCCTCCACGCTGGCGAGGTGTGACGAAGTGTTTCCCGTCTTGATGTTCATATATAGGTTCTGTTTTTGGTCGTTTGTCATGAATTATGTAGTTCTCAAAAAATGTCAGATAAGTTAAACTGTCAAAAGTTTTATCAACAGGTCTGTTAAAATACAATATTAACTTGGAGCTTGATCTAGTTATCGCGGAGGTGAGATCACTGGGACGAAAACAGACGTGCTGTTTACCCTCAAGATGGACGGGTAGACACTCAACTGTTGGCTCTGACTTTGAGATTGGGAAGTCCAAGAGACGCCAGCATGCGTCGCTTGCACCAACCATTCTTTTAGTTACATAGTGTTCTACCTCGTCCTCTTGTTGCCACAAAGGAGTGACGGTGACGTTCTGGAGTGATCCACCCTTCATCAGGTATTTGAATAGATACTTGATGACGCGACGGGTAGACGCAAGCTCCAAGTTAATGTGTGCTTCATACTTAAGCAATAGTGCGGCGTTATATGGAACGACCCATCCATCATGGACAGTAACAGACCTGTTGCGTGACTTGATCTGACCTGTATTTCTATAGTCCCGCCTGTACTGTACGAATCCTCTGTCATCTACGTGAGTTGTCTGGCATGAAGGCTTAGGATAGAACTTTGTGCAGTGACCCTTCACAGCGTCCCAGCACAGGAAGTCGGTGCGATGATCAGTGCCACAAGGACCGTGGATCATGTGCTGCAACACCAACTTCCTGAGTCTTCCACCGGCCTCTTCTTCTGAGGGGATGTCCGCGCGGATTGCAGAGTCGATTTCGTCTGCTTGTACTGGACCGTCTCCGTCAATCTTAAACACAATGTGGGCGTGAGGAAGGCCCCTCATTTGCATTTCGATGACGTAGACGATATAGTTCGTGCAGCCGAACATCGCTCCGCTCCGCAGATCTCGAAGAAGCTCGAGGAGTTTGATCTGGAAGGCTCTGCAAGCCGTGCTAGGGTCACTGCGTCCACTGCCGTGAGGACACGCTCTCTTGTTTTCCTCCCAAGTCGCGCTGTAAGTAAACGTGAGGAAGTACGTTGGTGAACCCAGGCGTGTGACGAGAGCCATCGCGTTCTCGTAATGGATCTTCATGTACCTGGGCCCACCAGTGAACGTACTTGGGAGGTAAATCTTTCCAGGCTGTGCCCCACCCTCGCCTTGGACTGTTTCATCCCGAGCGATGTCGTCGCTAACCTGCCTTCCTGCCAGACCATCACGTTGAGCGTCAAGAAGTTCATTCAGCTGTCCTATCCGCATGGCATTTTGGGCTGACGACCTTGACTGTGAAAATTTTATAAAACGAAGTCTCTCCTCTTCAAACCTCGCAAACATCTCGACCTGCCAAGCTTGAGAAAGTCGGCCAAGATAAGAAAAACGAGGATTGGAGAGCAAGAGACAACGTGAATAGTTATACTGAGAAAGTTTTTTCCCGTTATTATCCAGCATGCCGATGTGCCAACCCAAAGTCCCTTGCGGATAGAGAAGTGGGTACTGGAAGGGCTCCATCAGAGGACTAAAGAGATCGATGGTAGAAGGTCTTCCAGCCCCCACTTTCCAGACGGTGAGCCGACGAGGCTCAGTGACTGCGTCATCACAACTAAGCACGGCGTGCACTTCAATACCTCTTTGCCTGTCACCAAGAACATTGCCATGAGTAGCTCGACTTGTCAACTGGAATTCCAGATGTGCGTTGATCGAGGGCTCATTACTCAAACGCCGAAATTCACGAACATGTGGATTCAGTGAATTCAAGTGATTGGTAATGGCGTCAGTTATGTCGGCATCAAGCGATCTACTAATGGCTATGTTCCTGCGTTCTTCACCATCGTCAATATACAGGCGGCACCGGTTTACGAACTGGACGTCACCACCCGCAGTAACGAACCTTTGGCCGGGAGCGTCCAAACTGTACACCTGGTGGTACATCCTCCCTTCGATTTTGAAGAAGGAGAGGCCACTTGGGTGCCGGTATCCGCCTGAAATTTCTAAGGCACAGAGAGCAAAGAGGTCATTGTAAGCACGCGCTCTGTCGAGAAAGCGGCGGTTGGAGTAGAACGGAGCATTTAGAGGGGGCAACCTTGCTACATTGTAGGCCCCCTCGCCGCAACACCATTTCCTTCTATCCTCTTCTTCCTCGAACAGAGGTGCTTGGCAGTGAGGGCAGATGAACACATCATCATCCCAGAGACTAGTTTTCTTTAATTTGTAGCTGTTAATGTCATATAACAAAACGCCACTCCAATGTCCCATAGGTCCGTGGGCAACGATGAGTCGAGCAAGTGAAATTTTTAAGTGACGAAGTTCTGTTAGCCTAGGATTTATGAAACGAAAACCTTGAATTCTTTTACGACGTACGTCCGCGTTTTCTATGTCGTAGCGATGAACAGCTTCCCTGTGGACCTCAGGATGATGTTGGTTGTAACGACAAACAGCTTTCCTGTGGACTTCAGGGTGCTGTTGGCTATAACGCCGGACAGCATCTCTGTTCACCTCAGGGTGCTTCTCGTCGTATCGGCGAACAGAATCTCTATGGACCTCCGGATGATGTTGGGTATAACGACGGGCTGCTTTTCTGTGGACTTCGGGGTGTTGTTTAAGATATCTACAAAGTGCGTCACTACTTGTTTTTGGATTTCGCTGAATGTATCTTCTGCTTGCCTCTCTCACTTGCTCGTCTTTCGTTGTTGTGAGTAGTTTTGGACGTCCACGACGTACCTTTTTCGGTCTTCCAATAGTTTTACATTCTTTCATACTATTTAATGGGGATAAAATTATTTTAGTGCTCATTTTCAGTTTAGGATCTTCTAAATATTCTTCTTTATGACTAATTGACTGTTTATTACTTTTCTGTGGCATTATTACAAATGTCGAGGAATTCGTTTGGTCAGGCTCACTGTCATTAGGAACCGACAGACAAAATTTGAGTCTTGTAAGAGTAAACTGTCTCACTGACCCATCCATAGCAGCATTTGATAACAATAGCGAGGCCAGTGCAAAATAGTTTTCGCACTGGAAGAGCCGGGCCAGGTTATTTTTGTCGTCGGCCAAATCGTACACTCTGTCCTCGTTCACTGGATGAGGGTCAAACAAGTACAGCTGTTCCTGAGAGCGCCAAAAAGCAACTGTAACTGTTTGTCCAGTGAAGAGAAAACCAATGTTATCAAAATCCTCGGCCATAAAACCTTCCAAAACATTGGACAGAGTTAAGATAGAGTCGCCCATGTCTCCCACTGCCAGAGGATACAGAGCGTCGTGCACAAAGGAATTTTCTATTACGGATACGGACCGTTCTTGAATGAGAAAATCGGTGGGAAGTTCGTCAGGAGACAAATACCGGTTTCCACCCATACGATTCTCATCTCGCAATGTATTGTAAATACGATCACCAGTGATGAGAATCGTATCGATAGCCGCAGTAGAAAATTCCAATCTAAGAGTCTTCCAGGCAAGGGCACAAGCAGAAATCGCAGTGCACTGAGAGTTCTTGCTCGTCGGGAACAACTGCTCGTTCCCTTGATGGAAAGAGCCCTTAGCAACGCAATAAAACGCCATAGTACCGTGAACAAATGAATGATCACAAGAGTTAAAAGAAACAATTAACTTGGAAGACTAATGTAGTAGTGTCCAACAATTCAAAGGCTTCAGAATGTTTTGTATCCGAAAATTTCTCCGTCCCAATCTACGAATTTACGAATAGGTCAGCCTCTGTTTCAGACGGCCTAAGGTACTCTGTTACGTACCGTACAGAGCTAGCCGGACTCTGCATTTCAAATATAGTAGATAGGGATAGACTCAGTTTTACGACGTGAACCAAACTTTTAACTTTGAAGACGTATTGTCGCTTAACCGTTGAAGATATGATAAAAAGTGACTGGACATTTCTTGTAGGAAATATAATTTGTTTTGGGTGTTCTGCCCTCAGAATTTTGATATAACCTCTAGTTCGGCCGCTATTTATTATTTACTAAAAGCCTGCACAGTAAAAACAGCAATCCGTCCCTATCTATTAATTTTACATTATTCTGATTTTCAGGTTAACCGTTAAAGATACATGAAATATACAAATGACCTTATTTTTAGATCTTTCCATTTCCTATCAGACATTGGAATTAAAGTTCAGCTACTACCACTCATTCAGCCGTTATCGAGCTCAAATAATTATTTTGAGCGCGAAGGTCACAGTAATATCAACTATGCGAGCTTTTTCTCTCCTGATAATAAGAGATAAGCCAAAAAGTCACTGAACACATTTTGTAGTTTACTTCATTTACTACTTTCCATCTAAGTTTGGAACAACTTTAGAAAAACAGCTAGGCCTGTATCAGGACCGCAAATAAACTTTTCACGTGAAAATTACAAAATCTTTACATTTAAACACGTTTTGCGGCTAAACCAATAGAGATAGGGCCACAAGCCACTTGAACTTTTTTGTAGTGCAGGTCATTGTTAAATCTAATAGACGATTTTTTTTGTGCTACGTTCAACGGTTTGACCGCTATCGCGCCCGAAAACTGAATTTTCACGTAAGAATTACAAGAATTTCGCACATAATCACGTTTTACGGCCTAACAAAGGGAGATACAGCAAAATATTACTTGAGGTTTTTTGTAGATCACATTATACCATAAATATTATGTAATAATGTGTTCTGAGCTACGACGACTGGTTTCACCGCTATCGAGCCCGGAATCTGAAATTTCACGGGAAAACTACAAAAATTATTCACATAAGTGTGTTTTGCGGCTAAAAAAACAGAGATATCACCAAATGTCACTTGAACGTTTTTGTAGATCACGTAATTTTCTAAATCTTAAACCTCTAGTATTTTGAGCTACGGCTAAGGGTTTGGCCACTATCGAGCACGGAAGATAAATTTTGACGTAAAAATTCAAAAACGTTTCCATTTAAACGCGTTTTGTGGCTACACTGTTAAAGATATGCCAAAAAGTCACTGGACCTTTTTTGTAGATCGTTTCACTCCACACTAGCGTTTTTTCGTCAGATCCGAGCTACGACCTACGGTTTAGACGCTACAAGGCCTCAAACAAATGTCTACAAGCGAAAATTGTCAAAATTCGACAAAATGTTCGATTTTGGAAGTATTTTACGGGTTGATCGGTAGAGATGTGGGAAAATCTAATGTGCCTATTTTGTAGATCAGACAATTCGCTAAATCCCCTCAAAAATTAGATTTGAGCTACGACCAACGGTTTATTCGCTAGACGGCTCTAAAGCAAAAAACTACACCACTTTTTAACCAGTTTCAACCGGTTTTTTAATTTTTTTGAAGGGTTAAAAAGTAAAAATTTTCGGTTTTCAGACTTTTCCTGTGGGTCATATTGCAAAAGGTACCTGCATGCCAAATTTCAAGTTTCCAGCACTTCTAGAAGTATGTTAGAATTTGTATATATATGTCAGTCAGTGAGTCAGTCAGTATCACATGCGGCTGTATATATATGGGACTCGCCTTCGGCTCGCTGGGGGCTACGCCCCCAGGCCCCCATTTGGGTATTGGCCAAAATCGGGGACAGGAGGGATTCGGTTGTTGGTTAAAATCGAACTAGAGGTTTTAAATTTACGTGTCCCCCCAACTGTGTCCTTTCTCGTGGGAAAACAATATTTAGTGTATAATGTGGTCTACAAGAAAGTTCAAGTAATATATTGCTGTATCTCCCTTACAGCCGTAAAACGCCATTACGTGCGAAAATCGTGAAAATTGAGATTTCGGGTCCGATAGCGGTCAAACCGTTACTAATATTGTTTACGCAACACGGCTGCAAGTTGGGAGATTTAGCGCTACATATGTTTGTGTCAAATAAGTTGCTAGTAACTTTAAGTTGATAAAACTGTTCTTTGCCCGTTAGTTTGTCAATGCTCAAATACGGAGACCATATATTATTAACAAAATCACAGCTATTACAGCAAAATTGCAGTCAATGATATTCTCTGATGTCGTGTGGAAATTTGCATATTTGGTTGTGTATATACACGTGTCAAATGATTTGGTAATAACATATTGTTGTTGAAACTGTTGTTTGCCCGTTAGTTTGTCAATGCTTTAAATGCAAGCATAACGTATCCAGTCTCGCCACGGGGAGGCCGGCAAACGTGGAGACCATATATTATTAACAAAATTACATCAATCGTTGGTTAATGTTGATCTTCAATGTCGTGTACATCTTTGCATAATTAGTTGTGTATATACTTGTGTAAAATTATTGGGTAATAATGTATTTTTATTGAAACTGTTGTTTGCCCGTTAGTTTGTCAATGCTTTAAATGCAAGCATGACGTATCCAGTCTCGCCACGGGGAGGCCGGCAAACATAGAGACCATATATTTACATATATACAAAAAACTTATTTACATCTACGAGGAGTTTTGTTTTGGCAGGCCCTCTAGCCTACTGCCGCATCAATCAGAATGGGGAGTTTTGTTCTGGCAGGTCCCCTAGCCTACTGCCTAGTCAATCACGACGGGGAGTTTTGTTTGGGCAGGTCCCCTAGCCTACTGCCAGTGTCAATCACGACGGGGAGTTTTGTTTGGGCAGGCCCCCTAGCCTACTGCCAGTGTCAATCTCGACGGGGAGTTTTGTTTGGGCAGGCCCCCTAGCCTACTGCCAATCTCAATCCGGTTCACTGAAGAAGTTCGCCGTACACGATGTTCTTCGCGTAGGCGACTTCATTGTGTACCCTTTCGGGGCGGACGAGGACAACTATGTCTTCCGGACATCGAACTCTACTGAGCAGGACGTACAGCTGGCCATGAGTGAAACAATCAGTGCGAAGATCGACTCCGACCTGATCTATTGTCTGACCTTGGCTCTTGTGGCCGGTCATCGCGTATGCCAGCATCAGAGGAAACTGACGTCGACGGACAAGTAACGGCGAACCTTCAACGATCGCGAACCTAAAGATTATTCTAGGAATACCGATAGGTTGCGCGTCGTGAGGGCGTCTGACGGTAATCAACCGATTGGTTATAGCCGTCACAATGACCTTAGTGCCGTTTACAAGGCCGTCAGCGATGTTTAGATTCCTCATGATGAGGCACACTGAGCCGATCTTAAGTCGCAGCACGTGATCAGGAACACCCTTGCCTGTAGCCTGGTTCAGTAGAGGGACTTCAACACCCAGATTGTCATCGTTTTCACGGTCCAAAGTGTCGGCGCTTCGCAGCTCATGAAGGTGACCGTCTACAGAGTTCAAGATTATGTCGTTGATCTCTCTAACGTTCAAGTTCAGAGTCGAGAGGATCGCACGACGAGCACACTGATCGGGATCGCGGAGTACGTCGGCAGGAAAGACGGTTGAGATGAGGACTTGTAATGCAGTGACATACCTCACCTCGGCCAAGGGAATAAGTGTGTCACTCTCTCTACCCTCCCCGAAAGTTGTGGACGGAACAGTGCCGTTGCCTACTGCGAGAAGGAAGTCAGAGTAGCCAACGGAACTGCTCGTCCTGTGCGGTGTCGTCAGAGAGAAGACGCGGAACAGTCGCCACAGACGCGAGGCCCGAAGTGAAACGCACGCGACGGCATCTGCCGTACGTGCCTTTACAACAACGGGTGCGATCTGCCGGAAATCTCCAGAGCACAGAAAGATCTTGCCACCGAATGGCTCATCGCGGTTCATAAGATCTCGAAGCGAGCGGTCGAGGATCTCAAAGATGTAGCGATGGGCCATCGGGGCCTCGTCGAAGACGATGAGCTGAGCAGCTCTTATCAGTTCTGCGCGCTGGGACCCGTTGGTTATGTTCCAAACGCCAGACCCGTCGCCCAGATCGAGCGGAAGCCGGAACATGCTGTGAGCCGTTGAACCACCAGGCATGTTTCCTGCAGCGATGCCCGAGCTGGCGACGGCCAGTGCAATCTGACGACAACTACGCACGTGTGCCAGTATGACACGAAGAAGTGACGTTTTACCATATCCCCCGGGACCATCGAGGAAGATTGCTCTTGAGGATCGGCGGTCACCGGGGTTGTCGAGAAGGGAACGCACGTGTTGCAAAACGCGTCTCTGGTCTTCTGAGAGCTTTTGTTCCCATTCCTCGACAATGGCCCGCTGTTGGTTCTCGCCATAGTCCAACAGCTCCCTTCCCACTTCTGTCGTATCATCTTGCACGTCGGGGAGACCACAATCCACTAAAGACAATCCCTGCCGACGTAGACTGCGATCGATATCGATCAAGGAAAGTGTATACGCTCTCTCAGGGTCAAGTGGGCTCCTTTCCAAGTGGTCCTCGCAAAGGGTGTCACGGAAGGAATCCCACAGAATTGCTGCAGGAGCACCCATATTACATAGGAGCACGAAGAAGGAACGAAGTCTCGAAGCGACCATAAACCCAGAAGCCTCTCGCAGCGCTTCGCGGTACTCATCCTCGTCTTCAATCAAGCCGAGCTGACGACAAACCTCCTGGAACGTACGGCAATCAGGACCACCGCGTGACAGGAGGTCGGAGTAGCCGCGACAAGGTGTTGACAAGAGGAGCATCCGAAGGTAGTAGAGTTCTCCACGATTAGGCGAGACCCAAAATACCCTACATACCTTCCCTCCACGCTGGCGAGGTGTGACGAAGTGTTTCCCGTCTTGATGTTCATATAACGGTTCGGTTTTCGGTCGTTTGTCATGTACTATGTATTTTTCAAAAAATGTCAGGTAGGTTAAACTGTCAAAAGTTGAATCAACAGGTCTGTTAAAATACAATAACAACTTGGAGCTTGATCTACTTATCGCGGAGGTGAGATCACCGGGACGAAAACAGATGTGCTGTTTACCCTCAAGATGGACGGGTAGACACTCAACTGTCGGTTCTGACTTTGAGATTGGGAAGTCCAAGAGACGCCAGCATGCGTCGCTTGCACCAACCATTCTCTTAGTCACATAGTGTTCTACCTCGTCCTCTTGTTGCCACAAAGGAGTGACGGTGACGTTTTGAAGTGATCCACCCTTCATCAGGTATTTGAATAGATACTTGATGACGCGACGGGTAGACGCAAGCTCCAAGTTAATGTGTGCTTCATACTTAAGCAATAGTGCGGCGTTGTATGGAACAACCCACCCATCGTGAACAGTAACAGACCTGTTGCGTGACTTGATCTGACCTGTATTTCTATAGTCCCGCCTATACTGAATGAATCCTCTGTCATCTACGTGAGTTGTCTGGCATGAAGGCTTAGGATAGAACTTTGTGCAGTGACCCTTGACAACGTCCCAGCACAGGAAGTCGGTGCGGTGATCCGTGCCACAAGGACCGTGGATCATATGCTGCAAGACCAACTTCCTGAGTCTTCCACCGGCTTCTTCTTCCGAGGGGATGTCAGCGCGGATTACAGAGTCGATTTCGTCTGCTTGTACTGGACCGTCTCCGTCAATCTTAAATACAATGTGGGCGTGAGGAAGGCCCCTCATTTGCATCTCGATGACGTAGACGATATAGTTCGTGCAGCCGAACATCGCTCCGCTCCGCAGATCTCGAAGAAGCTCGAGGAGTTTGATCTGGAAGACTGCAAGCCGTGCTTGGGTCACTGCGACCACTGCCGTGAGGACACGCTCTCTTGTTTTCCTCCCAAGTAGCACTGTACGTGAATGTTAGGAAGTACGTTGGTGAACCCAGGCGTGTGACGAGAGCCATCGCGTTCTCGTAATGAATCTTCATATACCTGGGCCCACCAGTGAACGTACTTGGGAGGTAAACTTTGCCAGGCTGTGCCCCACCCTCACCTTGGACGGTCTCGTCTCCTGCTATGTCATCCCGAACCTGCCTTCCTGCCAGACAATCACGTTGAGCATCAAGAAGTTCATTCAGCTGTCCTATCCGCATGGCATTTTGGGCTGAAGACCTTGACTGGGAATATTTTATGAAACGAAGTCTCTCCTCTTCAAACCTCGCAAACATTTCGACCTGCCACGCTTGAGAAAGACGGCCAAGATAAGAGAAACGAGGATTCGAGAGCAAGAGACAACGTGAATAGTTATATTGGGAAAGTTTTTTCCCGTTATTATCCAGCATGCCGATGTGCCAACCCAAAGTGCCTTGCGGATAGAGAAGTGGGTACTGGAAGGGCTCCATCAGAGGACTAAAGAGATCGATGGTAGAAGGTCTTCCAGCCCCCACTTTCCAGACGGTGAGCCTACGAGGCTCAGTGACTGCGTCATCACAACTAAGCACGGCGTGCACTTCAATACCTCTTTGCCTGTCACCAAGAACATTGCCATGAGTAGCTCGACTTGTCAACTGGAATTCCAGGTGTGCGTTGACCGAGGGCTCATTACTCAAACGCCGAAATTCACGAACATGTGGATTCAGTGAATACAAGTGATTGGTAATGGCGTCAGTTATGTCGGCATCAAGCGATCTACTCATGGCCACGTTCCTGCGTTCTTCGCCATCGTCGATATACAGGCGGCACCGGTTTACGAATTGGACGTCACCGCCCTTAGTAACAAAACCTTTGGCCCGGGGCGTCCAAGCTGTACACCTGGTGGTACATCCTCCCTTCGATTTTGAAAAATGAGAGGCCACTTGGGTGCCGGTATCCGCCAGAAATTTCGAGGGCACAGAAAGCAAAGAGATCATTGTAGGCACGCGCTCTGTCGAGGAAGCGGCGGTCAGAATAGAAAGGTGCATTTAGAGGGGGTAACTTTGTGACGTTGTAGACTCCCTCACCGCAACACCATTTCCTCCTATTCTCTTCTTCTTCGAACAGATGTGCTTGACAGTGAGGGCAGATGAAAACGTCATCATCCCAGAGACTAGTTTTATTCAATCTGTAGCTGTTAACGTCATGTAGTAAAACGCCACTCCAATGTCCCATTGGTCCGTGGGCAACGATGAGTCGAGCAAGTGAAATTTTCAAGTGACGTAGTTCAGCTAGCTTAGGATTAGTATGACGAAAACCTTGAACTCTTTTGCGACGTGCGTCCGCGTTTTGTTTGTCGTAGCGAAAAACAGCTTCCCTGTGGACCTCAGGATGTTGTTGACTATAACGATGGACAGCATCCCTGTGGACCTCAGCATGCTGTTCATTGTAACGGCGAACAGCATCTCTATTTACTTCAGGATGCTGTTGACTATAACGGCGGACAGCATCTCTGTTGATCTCAGGGTGCTGTTCACTATAACGGCGTACAGCATCTCTGTTGACCTCAGGATGCTGTTCACTATAACGGCGTACAGCATCTCTGTTGACCTCAGGATACTGTTGGCTGTAACGACGGACAGCCTCCCTGTGGACTTCAGGATGTTGTTCAAGATATTTACGAAGTGCGTCACGACTTAGTTTGGGATTCCGCTGAACATATCTTCTATTCGCCTCCCTCATTTGCTCGTCTCTCGTGGTCTTAAGTAATTTGGGGCGCCCGCGACGTACTTTCTTAGGTCTACCGAAAGATTTAGGTTTTATTAAACTTTCTACAGGAGATACAGTTACTTTATGGCTCTCTTTTACATTGGGATATTCAAAATCGTGTCCCTTTAGTGTCTTTCGACATTGTATCGCATGCTTTTGGTTTAATTTCGAATATAGGGGAAATGGTTTGGACTGGTTCACTGTCACTAAGGGCCGGCTGACCAAATTTTAGTCTACTTACAGTGAATTGTCTCACTGACCCATCCAAAGCAGCATTTGACAACAATAACGAGGCCAGTGCAGAATAGTTTTCGCACTGGAAGAGGCGGGCCAGGTTATTGTTGTCATCGGCCAAATCATAAACTCTGTCCTCGTTCACTGGATGAGGATCAAACAAGTACAGCTGTTCCTGGGATCGCCAAAAAGCAACTGTAACTGTTTGTCCAGTGAAGAGAAACCCAATGTTTTCAAAATCCTCGGCCATCAAACCCTCCAAAACATTGGACAGAGATAAAATACAGTCGCCCATATCTCCCACTGCAAGAGGATACAGAGCGTCGTGCACAAAGGAATTTTCTGTAACGGATACGGACTGTTCATGGATGAGAAAATCGGTAGGAAGTTCATCAGCACACAAATACCGGTTTCCACCCATACGATTCTCATCCCGCAATGTTCTATAAATACGATCACCAGCGATGAGAATCGTATCGATGGCCGCAGTAGAAAATTCCAATCTAAGAGTTTTCCAGGCAAGGGCACAAGCAGAAATCGCAGTGCACTGCGAGTTTTTGCTCGTCGGAAACAACTGCTCGTTCCCTTGATGGAAAGAGCCCTTAGCAACGCAATAAAACGCCATAGTACCGTGAACAAATGAATAATCACAAGACTTATAAGAAAAAACTAACTTGGAAGACTAATGAAGTAGTGTTCCAACAGTTCACAGCTTCCACAATGTTTTGTATCCGGAAATTTCTCCGTCCCTATCTACGAATTAACGGAAAGATCAGCCTCTGTTTCACACGGCCTAAGGTACTCTGTTACGTACCGTACAGAGCTAGCCGGACTCTGCATTTCAAGATTAGTAGTTAGGGATAGACTGAATTTTACAACGTGAACTGAACTGAACTTTTAACTTTGAAGACGGTTTGTCGCTTAACCGTTGAAGATATGATAAAAAGTGACTGGACATTTCTTGTAGGAAATATAATTTGTTTTGGGTGTTCTGCCCTCAGAATTTTGATATAACCTCTAGTTCGGCCGCTATTTATTATTTACTAGAAGTCTGCACAGTAAAAACAGCAATCCGTCCCTATCTACTAATTTCATATTATTCTCATTTTCAGGTTAACCGTTAAAGATACGGGATACGTGATAAGGACCTTTTTTGTAGATCTCCTCATTTTTGTAACAAACACTGGAAAAACATTTGAGCTGATTCTGATGGTTCGGTCGCAATCGGATCAGGAGTAAAATATTGTTGAAAAATCGAATAAAAATTTTTGTTCAAGCGCGTTTTGCAGCCAAAACAATGGAGAGAGAGCGAAAAGTCACTGGACCTTTTTTGTAGACCTCATTGTTTCGTATGAAATTGCGATTTTTTTATCTACCCTAACTATAAACGTTCCGCTGACACAGAGCCCAGAAACTAAATTCTGAAGTAAAACTTAAAACATCAAAACTTTAAAACGCGTGTTGCGGCCAAACCATTGCGGATAGGGCAATATGTTAATTGACCTTTTATGTAGATCTCGTGATTTCCTAAATTCCACAGAAAATTTGTTTTGAGCTACGACCAACCGTTTAGCCGCCATCGAGCCTAAAAGGTAAATTTTTGGGCGAAAATTTCGAAAAAATTTCACTTAATCGCGTTTTGCAGCCAAACCGATGGAGATAGAGTGGAAAGTCACCAGACCTTTTTTGTAGAGCACTTCATTCCCCACTAACGACTTTCCCTCAGATTGAAGCTAGCTCCAACGGTTCGCCCGCTATCGGGCCTCAAAGGAAAGCCTGCAAAGGCAAAACAGGGGTCCGTTCGGGAATTCTTTTGAGGGGATCAAAATAAAAAAAATCGGGTTTTCAGACTTTTCCCGCAGGTTTGAAGATACGAGCGACGTGCGTGCAAAATTTCACGTTTCCATCACTTCTCGAACGGACTCTGCATTTCAAATATAGTAGATAGAATAAAACTCAGTTTT
Source organism: Homalodisca vitripennis (assembly GCF_021130785.1). Taxonomy (NCBI): domain Eukaryota; kingdom Metazoa; phylum Arthropoda; class Insecta; order Hemiptera; family Cicadellidae; genus Homalodisca; species Homalodisca vitripennis. Next base: position 29,625 of record NW_025779047.1, on the reverse strand, counting down.
ACGACGTGAACCAAACTTTTAACTTTGAGGCGTTTTGTCTCTTAACCGTTGAAGATATGATAAAAAGTGACTGGACATTTTATGTAGGAAATATGATTTGTTTTGGGTGTTCTGACCTCAGATTTTTGATATGCCCTCTAGTTTTGCCGCAATTTATTACTAACTGAAGGTGTGTACGGTGAAATCACGTATTCTGTCCCTAACTACTATCTTCATAAAATTTCCATTTTCGGGTAAACCGTTAAAGATACATGAAACATACACATGATCTTATTTGTAGATCTCCCCATTTTCTAACTGAAACTGAAATTAAAGTTCAGCTACCGCCACTCACTCAGCCACTTTCGAGCTCAAATCGTTGTTTTGCAACGCGAAGGTCACGGTAATATCATCTACGCGAGCGTTTTCTCGCCTAACAATAAGAGATAGAACAAAACGTCACTGAACATTTTTTGTAGTTTACTTCATTTACTAACTTTGGATTAACGTTTGGAGCTACGTTGAAAAAGCTACTAGGCCATTATCAGGACCGCAAATAAACTTTTCATGTGAAAATTACAACATTTGAACGCGTTTTACGGTTAAACCAATATAGATAGGGCCAAAAGACACTCAAACTTTTTTGTAGAGCACTTTATTTCCTAAATCGCATATTGTTATTGTTTTGAGCAACGTCCTACAGTTTGGCCGCTATCGAGCCCGGAATCTATTTTTTACGTTAAAATTACACTAACTTTGCTTTAAAACGCGTTTTTCAGCTAAACCAATAGATATAGGACCAAAAGTTACTGAAATCTTTTTGTAGATCACGCTAATTCCTAAATTGTCTTACAAATATATTATGAGCTACGACAAATGGTTTTGCATCTATCGGGCTTGGAAACTAAGCTAGGGGCAACGGTTCGGCCACTATCGAGCACGAAAAGTTAGTTTTTAAGTGAAATTTTCAATATAATCACGTTTTACGGCTAAATCATGGAAGATAGATTAAAAGGTCACTGGGCCTTTTGTGTAGATCGCATTATTTTGTATTAAAATCAAATTTTTTTCACCTGGGCTAGACCTAAGATTTTGTCTGAAATAGAGACCAGAAAACAAAATCTCACGTAAAACTCAAAAAATCAAAACTTTAAAACGCGTTATGCGGCCAAACCGTTGAGGATAGGGGCAAAATGTTACTGAACTTTTTCTTTAGATCACGTGATTTCCTAAATCTCAGTCAAAATTTGTTTTGAGCTACGACCAACCGTTTAGCCGCTATCAAGGCCGGAATGTAAATGTGTAGGCGAAAATTTCCAAATATTTTCACTTAATCGCGTTTTGCGGTCAAAACTAATGGAGATATAGTAAAAAGTCACTGGACCTTTTTTGTAGATCATATTATTTCCTAAATCGAACCTTTGTTTTAGTTTGACCTCCGACCAATTGTTTCTCTCCGCTATCGACCTCAAAAACAAACTTTTCACGTAAATATTACAAAAAAATTGCACATAATCACGTTTTTCGGCCAAACCAATAGAGAAAGGGCAAAAAGTCACTGGACCTTTTCTGTAGATCGCGCAATTTGCTAATTTGATGGGTCAATCAGATTTGAGCTACGACCAACGGTTCGGCCGCTATCGGGCTCGAAACTTTATTTTAAGCGAAAAAATCTCTGGAATGTCAAATGTTCGAGCGTTTTGTCGCTTAACCATGGAAGATAGAGCAAAAAGTCACTGGACCTTTTTTGTAGTTCATTTCATTCCTGATTATGAATTTTCCGTCAGATCCGAGTTAGCTCCAACGGTTCGCCCGCTATCGGGCTTAGAAAAAAGGCCTGCAGGGGTGAAAAATGCGTGAATTTTCTCGAATTTTTTTGAGGGCTTTAAAAGTAAAAAAGTCCGGTTTTCAGACTTTTCCTCCGGATCATATTGTGAAAGGTACCTGCGTGCCAAATTTGAAGTTTCCAGCACTTCTAGAAGTATGTTAGAATTTGTATCTATATATCAGTGAGTGAGTGAGTGAGTCAGTCAGTTTCACATGCGGCTGTATATATATAGGATACGGTGGTCTGGAAAGCGTCCAAATCCGATCGTTGTAAATAACTTCTGGTCTGGGATATTTTTAATACCAGTATTATGTTGAGTGCGGAGCAAACATTTGTATAACATGTAAGCATTAAGGACAGTACAGCAGGCAGTTAAAAAATAATTTATTAAATTTCTATGAGTTGAGCCTGTAATAAATCATTCCATAATTATTTATGTAGTTTATCATCATGAAAACCTATTGCTTTGTCTGTTGAGAGCTTAAGCCACGTGTTTAAAACAAAAATACGGGTTTTATATGGTTGCAAACCTCTTGGGATAAGCAATCAATCGTAAGTAATGTAATATATGAAAAAAACGCTCTATGTGCAGAATGTATCAAATAGTGGATGTAAAATGTAAGAGATTTACCGATTGTGTCCAAGAAGTAGACCCTGGAAGAGGAGCCACCTGGGATGAAAAGTCAACTGTAAGTGGTGCATGCACTTACAGTATATACTCGTATGAAGTATATATCGAGTAGTGGATATAAAATGTAGAAAATAACTGACCAGTTGTATCCAAGAAGTGGACGCTGGGAGACGAGCCACCTGGGACGAGAAGTCAACCGTAAGTGCAGCCATTTATCACAGAGTCCTCAACGCTTTTTATTTACTTTTGTCTTTGTGGTTTCTTTAAAACCTATTAAAGATAATGATGTCTTTAAACCATACAAATGAATAATTTTTTTAAACATATAATGTTTAATAAAAGTTGAGTAAAGCTTACCTATAACATGTTTGTCCTAGAAGTATCTAGCAATAGTATCACAGTGTAATGCAGTAGAATAAATAAATATATACATTTCCCTATAGTAAATATATATGCTATATACACTTCAATGTAGTTTATAAATCTAACTAAGTAAACGCAATCGGTTTTGTAGTAGGGTTATCTTCTTAATTTAGTAAAAAAATTTTAACAATGTGTCCTGAAGGGCAGTAAATGATAATAAGAATGTGATTAAAATAATTTTATATATATTATAATATGTCATAATTATATTTACTGATAACAAAACACTTTGTTCCAACTGAGTCTCCCTGAAAAAAGTACGCTTGAGATATTAGAATCATAAATAGAAATGACTCCCAGTTTCTTAATTAAAAATAGTAGTAACAAATCTCTTAGAGAAATTGAAATTAAGAGATTTGCTTTCAAGTTAACGTATAATGAAATAAATTTATTAAAAATAAAACAATTAATCTCGCTTTCGTTGCTACACGTGGCAGAAGTTTACTGCGACGCCGGAAAAGGAAGTATTATAGCTTCGCGCGGAAGCATCACACCTGCACAGATCGTTACGTTAACAATACACAGTTTACTGCGCCTCGATACTGAATTATCCCTTTGTTTAAACACTTTTACCTGTTGAAATGTAAGAGTAGCTCTAGTAATAATGTATTATGTTTTTGTTTAACTTCCTAATATTGCCTTAATTTATCAATAATTTGGAGGTATAGCATGACTAGATTAAAAATGTTGTTTCTATTGCAACAACAACTTTAGATGCGAAAGTAATACAGCAAAGTTGAACCCAGCAGTAAGGGAGAACCTGTGATTTATCGTTTTCGTCACAGTTGGACACTACAATGTACCAACTTCGTTTGTGTCCTTTCCAGTTGTGCCAATGCTTTGTTTTCAATGCAGATCATAAAATCGTGCATTCGTTTAGAAATCTCTACTTTTCTTACAAAGTAACCAAAATCTTAGTTTCTTCAGATGTTTTGATTGTTAATGTTTAGAGTGTAATCTTATAAACAATAATTTAATTTAAATACAATTTTTTATTCTATAATATCACAGTTTCAAGATTGGATATTTGCATTACAGTTTAAAGAGGTCTGTGACAGGCGAGAGGGTTGGGGAATAAATTTAAGTATTATAATTTATCACTGTAACACTGTAACTTTCCATTTTAGTATTGTGGCAACTTTACTCTGTCAACTAATTTCCTTTTCTCTCCAACTTGAGAGATTGATGGTATGACTGATTACACTCTTCTAATAAAGGAAAACTTTTCATTTTTAGAACTTTTAGTTTGTTGTGTCTTGTTTGCTAAATATTTGTATTCCTGTAGTATGTATAGTGAAATTAGGATATCACACTTAATATAGTTGTAATTTAAGGAAATATCGTCTAAAAATTGATAGAGACGTTCAAAACGGACTATATATTTATGCGTGCTCAAGTTCTTTCTTTCTCTGACTAACTTTAGGTGATAAAATGCCATATGTTAATATAGGCTTATTTTATAACTATAGTGGAATAAAATTAGTAAATATAAACGTTGCAATTTTAATAGATCACACTATGTGTATGAGGTTTGATAATATCTAATAACTAATAACTAGTAGAAATTAAAACTAAATTTAACACGCTATAATCCTGAAATATCTGTTATCATTTATCTTAAAAGAACGCACTTTTTTTTGTTTATCTACATATTTTACAAGAAAGCTTCAAACAAAAGTTTAGTTATCGTCAAAGTTAAACATAAATTTAGTGCAGTATTTGGTACTAGTCTACCTTAAACTGAGCTCTAAACGTAAAGCAGTTACAGTATGTTTATCTTCTTTCCAATAAATCTTTAATGAAAAGCCTGTAACGTGAGAGGATAAGAAGCTTATTTTCTCCTATTAACGTCGCGTTCAAGTCAACTTCTCAAGTAGTTGCCAACTAGTTACCACATTTTACTTTATCTAGACTTCGGTTTTTGTTTACGTCGTTATAAAACCATATAATACTAATTTTAAAGTAAATCAAAACAATAATTGATAACAATCCTTATCAATTACAACAATAGTGTCAATAAGAAAAATTAAGAGTCCAAACTTCTAAATATAACGATAATATTATTGCTTCTAAACCTCAATAATAATACTGAAATTAATCATTTATTTTCTAATAATGTTTTACTAGGTCTTGGGACACTGTTAAGTAACATTTGTTCAATATGTTGTAAAATCGATACAAACGATCATAGTCATATATTGATATATTGAAAATTTGAATGAAATATTTATAAATCATCTGTTTTTTTTACCTATATAGGATTATCTTCACGTTATAATACGTTGGCTTCTTCTCACTTCATCTGACGATTTCCAGATTTATGATTTTTTTTTATTTAGACGTTCCCAATACCGTTTTCCCAGTATTGTTTTTACGATCGTTAACAGTTATATTTAAATGTATTTTTGTTCTATTTGTGTGTTCACAATGACAAGAATATGTTACACTGCAGTAAGGAAATTAGATTTAGTTTGCAGTAATGCTTTTAGTATTTACCTTGTGTTTAGGATTCTACATGCGGTTATCATGTTTTTATTATTTGCTGGCACTCAATTGTCTCCAATATTCTAGACATTTAATGGATTGACATGTATGTTAATGTTATAGTTTTGTAACAGTATGGGTTATTTTATGGTTTCGCAGTATCCGATTCAACATTTCTGATTTCTTTATGCCCGTCGCTGTCTGAGCTCAAGCATTTGCTGTTCCGAAAAGTATGAATCTCCTTCTTTAATTAATTCTTAGATGGTAAATAAAAATTTATAAGTAGGATTGTGTGTGTTTTCTTACTGTAAAGTGATTAATTAAGGCCGTCTCTATACATTAGTAGGCAGTTTAAAAACGAAATGTGTTTTAGGACTTTCACATGTAATATATTGTTACTGTCCATGCCCACGACTACCGATCAGTTCCTCCTTGTGTGTATTATGAATTTTACCAAAATAGAGATTGAACATTCTTTATCAAGAGAATACAGGAACAAAAAGTAATAGAGGCTAAATTCACAGACATAAACGTGAAATGAGAATATGTTACGTGTCACTTTCACAATCTTATAAATACATATGTAGGACTAAGCCTAATACATTCAAAAGGTGTCCACTTCCGGCCGTTCAAATTTACTAACGGTGTAAGCATACTTTGGTCCAAAAGGGTCTTCTTTCAGCTCTTTATGTAATAAACTTTCGGTCTTACATATTTCTAGTTTCAAAGTTTAGTTAGTCTTGTCATGATGAATATAATACATTTGCCTAAAAAACGGGTTTCGTTATAAGAAAGTAATGGTGATTAATTTCATGTAAAATTTAGCTTCAGTAAAATATAATTGACCAATATTATCAACTGAGTAAAAACAATCTTAAACTCCCAAGCGATTATCGAGCCCCAATAACCATATAGACTGTTATTTGAGAAGCGTTTATTGTATTTACATCCTGGATTCATAAACAATACAAGGGGTTTGAAGTGTTCTTTCTTTTACACTGAGAAAATAGTATATAGGGTAATAGAGATAATACCTGTACATAAATGTAAATAATATATTTCTGTAGCTTGTAAAAGTTGTATAAAACTACTATAGCAAATTATTTAGAAATAAATAATAATTTATGTATTTCAAAGAGGCATGATTTATTCATTTCCAGATACTAATTGAGAATTTTAGGTGTAGTTTATTTCATTAATTCTGACTGTCTGTTTTAAAATTAATTTTAAAACGAATTTCTTTAAAAGTGAAGAAGATATAGTTTAACGTTGTCAGCTGCAAGTACGTGACGCTCGTGTTCACCAGTAAACTCTACAAGAACACAATCAGCAGCAAATAAGTACAAAACACATCTGCTGAACTCAGCTATTACTCATTTGGGACATGAAAGAGTCTTCCTCTGTTACCTATTTTTATGTTTTTACCGTAAGTGCATATAATACTGCGTTGAAACTATTATATTATATCATACAAAGTTTCTATATCAGCTGACTCATTTTCTTTTTCCAAATTAGATGTTTATTAATTTATAATCGGGTACACGTTTGTAAATTTACCGGTCTTATTTAATGAATTCATCACGCGAATAGTTCTCACACAATACTTAAGGACAGTTTCCAAGATTTCAGTGTTTTTCTCAGCCTAGAGAAGAGGTTACAACAAGCGACAAGACTTGAGACAGTCAGTGCAGGTCCCTGGAGCTATTTGTCTCATTTACCTTGGTCAGGTTATTGTACCTGCTGAGATTGGTTTATTGGTCGTTGTTTGCTCTGTTATTTACTTTAAATCCTTCTAAACTCATAACAAAGCCGGACAGTTTTTCTCAGTTTTTTTATGTATATTTTACCTTAAACAGCCACAAAAACAGGAAAAGTGTTATCGATATAGGCTACATTAAGTAATTAACGCAAATGTATAATATCTATGACCAAATAGAAGCAGAGATTTTGTAAGGAATAAGACGTGACGTGTGAGAATAAAGTCTTTGATCAAAAATCAGATAGTGGCATTATTTATTTAACCTAATAATACATTATTCATTATGTGTGTTAAATACTTGTCAAGTTTATAAATATTTTAATTTTAACTTTTAAAATCTTCCTGTTGATTTACGAAATGTTTTTAAAAATTAATGCTTGATCTAATGTCTTGCAGGGTTTACTTTATATTTAAAATATTTTTAAATATAAACATATTTATCCGCTGAGTTTATATGTTATCATATACTACTCAAATACTTGTTCGAACTTGTCTTGGAGTAAAAAAAACACAAATAAAATAAAAGTTAGTGTTAACAACTCGAGACATCTAACATACGACTAATAACTTAGTTTAAAACTACCCCTTTCCAACTTTTAACACCTGTTATATTGAAAATCTAATCAGATATTATTCCATTAACTCTATTGATGAAAGTATAGATTGATTAATATGTAAAATTCAATGTAAAAGGTATATTTCTAGGTTATGGTATAATGTGAATTATGCATAATTACAAACGGACGCTTTCTTGGAACTGCATATTAAATAAAGCCGGTTATCAAAACATCCAAGGCCTGAATAATTACTAGTTGTGTTTGAGGTTTAGTTAGAGTCAGGAATTACGGTTGCTGTCATATTGATATTGATTGCTATTGCAATTATGTTGCAATAATAACGTTCACAAAGACATAAAATGTTATCTCACTTTGTCGACTTTGGAATATTAATTACTAGTTTAACCGTCACAGATGTTTACTTACATATATATATATTATATATATATATATATATATATATATATATATATAACATAATAATTGTCTGTCAAAGATAGATCCTGTATAAAAATTAGGGAAAATATTTAAGAATAATATTTGGCCACGAGATTTAAAATTAAATTTTAGTGATAAAAACAAAATCATTGAAACGTGTAACATTAAACATTATCACCTTCTCTGTCCGTCTGATATAATATAAGTCAGTCTGCTTTGTCCCGCGCTATAATCGTGTTAGTGCCGAGCTAGCTGTCATTATTTATTACTGTAACTTATCTGCTTCGTTTTTTTGTTTTATGTATTTACTGTGTCATATTTTTAATGCTTTATGTTACTGGCGACGCAACCAACATGCCAGTACTTCAGTATTATAGCGATTTTGGCAACAAGAAGAACCCCTAAAACCGCTGACTTCTTATATCAACATGGACGTTGTGTAGTGAGTTAATCCCTTCAAAAGTCGTGAACTAAATTTAATTCTGTCTATACATCAGTAGTTTTTTTGTATTTTTTATTATAGTTTATTAGATAATTTTATTGCTGTGTTTACTTGAAGGAGGAGCCTTCTTATTGGAAAACTCTGTTTTTTAATGTTTTATAAAATAAAACTTACAATAATCTAATAATTTTAATATTTTCACACGAGGCCTTTCGACATCAAAGATGTCATCGTCAGGTGTGAATCAACAATTGTCACAACAGTCTCCAGTGCTACGGTCACTCAATTTTAATACTTTTGTTATTAATCTAATTCATAAACATATTTTAGTAAGAAAATACTTACATGTTAAAAAAAATGATTTAATTCGGAAATAGGAGAATGACCGTAACAGGATTCTACTTTGCTTATTTACGGAAAAAATAATATATAAAATTATATGTGTCGCACAAGATTTACGTACTACGTAAGCCACTTTGTAGATTCTCCATTAAATGCAGTTATGATTTACCATAATAATGATTCTCTCCAACGAACTTTGTCTCCTCAGTCAGTATTATCATTTTATACTTTTTCATATAATTCCTAACATAAAAACGTACTTAAACTTTGGGTACTGGGCTAATTTTAATATTATGCATTGCCGCATGTTAATTTTTGCGGATTAGTTTTATCTTTTAAATTCTAAGAACCGCTTCGTCTTACTGTCGTAAAATTTCAACTTTGAATGTGAAAGTAATACACCTAAGTTGAACCGAGGAGTGGAGTATGTAGAACGTTTGATTTATCATTTTCGTCACAGTTGGTCACTTCAAAGTACCAACTTGGTTTGTTTCCTTTCCAGTTGTTTCAACCCTTTGTTTTCAATCTAGACCACATGGTCTTGTAATCATTAAGAAATTTCTACTTTACTTCCAAAGTAACCAAAAGGTAACTTTCTCAAGATATTTGAACTGTTGCTTTTTGCGAGTGTAATTTTAAATATTCGACAGTTTCTATTAATTTCCAACTTAAATAAACTTCTATTCTATTCCTTAACAGTTTCAAAAGTGGGAATCTGCATTATAGTTTAAAAGGGATCTGTGAGAGGCGAGTGTTGGATAGGAAACCGAAAGTGTTGTCATTTATCACAATATCACTGACACTTCCTGTTTAAGTATTGTGACAGCTTTACTCTGTCCATTCATTTCCTTCTCCCTCCAACTTAGAGAAAGAGAGGTAATATGATCATTTACACTCTTTACACAATAAACAAATGGATTTTAAATTTATTTTGCTTTTTTGTTCTTTACATCATTATTATTAAATGGGCATTACTCTGCTAAATGGATAGTGATGTTTCAACGCCAAACTTAGATTAATCGTGTTTTATGCGATAGAGCCGTTTCAAAGTGGCTTCATTCTTTCTTATCTCTGCTTAACTTAAGGCGATAAAGGGTTTCACGTTTTGCTTTAAAGGGATACAATTAAAATAGGTTTTACCACTCTAATAGGTCTGCGCAAAGAACATTTTAGTTTAAAGTGATATAATTTCAAATTAAATGTTATAATATATTAAAAAAAAAACGGTGCTATTCGTTGCTATTTATTTATTTGTTTTATAAGATAGCTACATCCAAAACTATCGTCAACATTACAAATGTATTTAGGTCTATGAGTGCTTTATATTGTGGACCAAACATAAACCATATTTACAGTGTTTTAGATCTTCCCATCAATAAATTTTGCAATGAAAAGCAAATAACAAGAGGGGATAAGAAGCTTATTTGCTCCTATCAACGCCGCCTTCGAGTCAACTTCTCAAGTAGTTGCCAACTACTTACCACATTCTAATTTATCTAATCTTTTGTTTTTACTAGGTTATAAAAATTATGTATTAAAGGGTTTTGTTGTAAATATTAACATACATGTTTAACAATATTTGTCATTCGGGTTATCATTCACATCTCCTAAACTTGAAACGTTAATATGATTGACCTTAAACCTCGAAAGTACTAGTGAAACATATTTTTTTTCTGATAATACCATGTCATGCATTTATAAAAGATAAAAAGGAGACGTTTTTTCATTACATACTGCCCAAACCTGATACGACTATATTGATACACTATGTACCTTACATTATGAACATTTTATCCCTCTTAAACTTAATTTGAAATTAGAGCGTTTGAAATGATTTATCAGGCGGATATTATCTTACTTCATGTGATGATTTTAAGGCAAAGTTTTTTTAGATATTACACTTTCCCAATGACATGCACCTTTCATCATATTGACTGTATTGTTAGTTAACCCTTAAACATATTTGTCTTGTTTACCTGTTCGTTTTCCATCACAAAAATATGCAATGCTGATACAATAGTTATATTTTAGTGTTGCAGAAAAGTAATTTTAAAGTTTTTTTCAATTCTTCCTTACAAGGTCTTATGCTCCTAAAATCAATTATAATTTGATATGCTTATACTTAATGTTTATGCAATAAGCCTGGCACATTACAGATTAATTGTTTAATGTTTCATTACTATTATTTTTTATTGGACATATTTCATTACGATTTTGTACTTATTTTAACAAACTGAGATCATCAATTTTGTACGATATCCAATACAAATATTCCTTTTTTCTCATTTCTTCATGTACACTACACAGTAACGAAAACGCACACAAATACAAATCACATCTGCTGAGGCCTGCTGCTGATTATCAAGTTACGAAACATGGAACCACCCGTAATTTCCTTTCTTATTTTACATTCATATCTTATAACACTGTATTTAAAACTTTCATATCATGATAGTTTCGACATTAGTTGATCAATTTCTTAATGTAAGTACATTGTTTATGACTTTGTAATCGGCTTGGTGAATACGTTTTCGTGTTTTATTTAACGAAGTCTTTACTTCAACAATTCTCAGAGAATAATAAAGACCAGTTTGTAAGATTACAGGGTTGATCTAAGTGTACGAAAGAGGTTACAACACGTGAAAATATTTGAGACAGTCGGTGCAGGTCCCAGGAGCTATTAGTCTTAATTTACATTGGTCACGTTATTTTAGCTATTGTAGTTAGTTTTCTGGTCGGTTTGTTATGTTATTTGTTTTACATACTTAAAAAACTTCAAACACTACCGGATCATTTCTTCTCAGTTTTTAAGATAAGAGGAATCTTTTCTCTTGGTAACTCATCATCTACTGCGCAGAGTACTTAAGCAACGATATCGATAAGTCTCTGATAATTAACGCCATGTAATAAATTCCAGTCGTCTCATCGATATTTTATGTTCTACCTGACGAACTAGATACAGATATATCGTTACTAGTAAAATATGAGTAGATAGAATTTAGTAGGAGCCCATAAAGCAAGAAAGTATTATTGATTTAATCTTTTAATACATTTTGCATTTTACTGAGTGTATACATGTAGTTTTTAAATAATGTTTTCATTTGTACTGTTCTATTGACATTCCTTAAGCAAATATTGGTAAAGCACCAATGATTGAGCCAGTGTCTCATTGCATATGATGTCTTATCAGACATATTTTTCTGGGAAAGGACACAAACGAAGTTGGTACATTGTAGTGTCCAACTGTGACGAAAACGATAAATCACAGGTTCTCCCTTTACTGCTGGGTTCAACTTTGCTGTATTACTTTCGCATCTAAAGTTGTAAATTTGCAGTTAAAACCCCGACTAGTAGGAAAAGTAAACTGATTCGGTTTTTGCAAATCTGAAAGAAAAGAGTAATTCGATAAAAACTTTAGTTATGTGAATTTTTATTGCTAAAATTGTGTTAAAAATAAAAAAGAATGTTCATATTATGCATTATATGAAAATACTGGCCATAAATATTTTGTACAGAAGTTAAATTAGACTATAAGGAATCATATTTAGTTTAAATTTTCTTACTGACACTAAAATAATCACTGCTTTATACGTGAACATAAAACTAGTTGATAAGGATTGTTATCAATTATTGTTTTGATTTACTTTAAAATTAGTATTATATGGTTTTATAACGACGTAAACAAAAACCGAAGTCTAGATAAAGTAAAATGTGGTAACTAGTTGGCAACTACTTGAGAAGTTGACTTGAACGCGACGTTAATAGGAGAAAATAAGCTTCTTATCCACTCACGTTACTGGCTTTTCATTAAAGATTTATTGGAAAGAAGATAAACATACTGTAACTGCTTTACGTTTAGAGCTCAGTTTAAGGTAGACTAGTACCAAATACTGCACTAAATTTATTTTTAACTTTGACGATAACTAAACTTTTGTTTGAAGCTTTCTTGTAAAATATGTAGATAAACAAAAAAAGTGCGTTGTTTTAAGATAATATTTAGTTTAAATTATTATTTCCATATAAGAACTACGGAATGGCGCAAGTAGTCGTAGCTTTTGTGCTAAATATACAATGCGATTGTTTCCGTAAACCCTGAAAGTAGGCTTCTCATTCCTAATAATTTAAATAAAATCTTCGTAAATATCCTGGCACTATCTTACAAACATATTTTTATGATATGATTTAAAAAATAAAACTACTGCATGTTAGTATCTGTAACAATGCTGAAGTTTGGTCAGCTTTGGATAATAACTACAATTTTAAGATACATTCAGCATACATACAATTTTGGTGGGTTCAAGAATATATTGGGCCGTTTTTCTAGTAATATTGGTGGTACATCCACTAGAGATCTGATTACCTAATCTCAGGTACAACGCTTTTGCGTCCTTTTAACCATTTAAAGCGTGGAGAGGTTTGTAGAGGAGTTTCAATCAAGTGCTGTAAATTGGTTTCTACAATAAACGAACTTTATTACGTATGGCTTACGAAAATAATTTATTGCATGGTTGCGCTTTTCACAAAGTGATTACTTGTGAGTTCTCTGTTATCATAACAATAGGTAACGATGATAAACTCATGAACGCAACCTTTTCTTAACTTATTATCATGAGTTTAACCCAAAATCTTAGCAAAATTACAGTACAATATAAAAATACATAAACTTAATCGAAAAGGTTGCAGTTTGATCATCTGCTGGTGTAACGTGTCCGATTTGTGGATCATTATGGTATCCGCTGTCACCACCGGATGATTTCGGAAAAAGAAATGAATTTTTAACAACAACGTTTGAATTTCAAAACACTGTTTATTACTGAAGAATTTATAAGAATATACAATTTCAATTGGTTTAAAGGGGGGAGAGCACTTCTGAATGGAAATAAGATATTTAATTAAATTTTTTTAGAATTTAGAAAATTCTTATAATAGAGCTACAGAGAATCACATGTTAACGAGTCTGAGGCCTGATCTAGACTGCCTTCCAGCACACGCAGGTGCTGAGTCTGCGTTGTTAGCAGTCTTATTGCTGTCCTAATCACTTTCAACACTGCTTTACACTTTATAATTATTATTTCTTCAGTTAAATATTAATACATTTTACCAGTAGGATGAAATTGATATATAAACAAATAAAGCATAATTTGTTGAATTATAGTTCATTTTAATTTCGGGTCGTTAAACTGGCTAAATTCTGATGTGGTGATACAGCGGTTTTCAACCTTGAGAAGGAATGCCTTATCGGATTAATTCTTCTTTTATTTGTACCTTTGTTGTTGATAACGTGTTTACATTGCACAAGAGAAACATACCCACACAATTGATACACTGAATCCAACCAATTGAATATTAGTTCTTAGGCTTATGCGATATAGTGTCATAACCATCTTTTCTTAGAGTAATAAGGCAAAGAAACATTGCTTAAAAATTAGTTATTTTAATATTTCGGCCTTTTTTATCTTCAAAAGTGTTGAACTTTTGGTTCATTAGACGAAAGAAAATCTCCACAGTAAAGTATAGAATATTACTTAAACTTTAAATGTGTAAAGCATGTTTTAAAAAACCTTGTGTAAAACCTTTGACCACCAAATCTTGCATGTAACACTCAAACCTAAATAGATACCAAAGTTCATATAAAACGATATACAAGTGATACCTACTTAAGATATAATCATGAAACGTTAAATATATCAATAATGAAACAACTTTGAGCAGCAATCTTGTCTCATTACTCTATCACCTCTGATATGTAAGATGGACTGTATACATTTTAAAATTGTATTGTGTTTTAATATAAAACTGCCTAATATCCTTGGAATATGAAAAAGATGTGTAAGTTTGTAATAATACGCTATAAAAAGATTTACTAAGACCACTAGTTTGGTTAAAATTGGGATAAATGTTTTCAGAGTTGTGATGTACACATTATTTACGTTATTTCCACCTATTAAATATTCCCAATAAATGGTTTCCCTGTGTCAGATGTAAGGTAGTAAATAAGTGCGTACAACCTCTCATGATCCATAAAATCATTTATTGGATTTTGACATAAATTTATAATTATGTAAAAAGATCTATTTATTTACATAAAACTAATCCGAAAGAATGTATTGTTCATATTGCCTTATTGTTGAGTAGGGAATGTTTACATTTATGCATGTATATTGGGATAAGTACATAAATTGGGACTTAAATCGCTTGGTGCAGTAGTAAACCAAAATAAACAATACCAACCATAATGTGCAAAACATGTTGCTTTGATTGTTGAAAAGTAATTTAAGCAGCACTACTGTGATATAAAATCTGAACGTAATATAGATTTATACAATTACTATACATCAATGTAGACTGATGGCTGAGATAAACTCGTAATTAGTATTCTGAGGTTAAAAAAGTGAGCTGATTTGTATTAGCTTTGAAAACGTGATTATAAAATATAGGATATAGCAGTTATTATTACAGTTACAAATTCCTGATTTTAACTAAATTTCACATTAAACTAGTAATTAAGCATGCATTGGAGGTGCATGATAGACAGCCTCATTTAATACACAGTACTTAAAAAGCTATTTATATTCATATTAGCATCACCTATTAAGTATTACAGGTTAGAATTCTCTATTTAGTAACAAAAACCTTTAAATTACTTCTGTTTTCATAGTTTTATAAGACGGGCATTAAGAAAAGCCTTGAGTTGTATATGATTAACATCACAAATTATTATTGGTAAAACACGACAACTTATCATATTTTGTAATAAAATAAACCTTTCACTAATTGACTTAATGTGCACTGAAGTTTTGTAGCTATATCGATTAATGAAACAGGTTTAACCAAATTTGGTAAATATGAATAGTATATTTAGAAGATTTTTTAAATATCTAAAGTGTACCATATTAAAGTGAGTTAATCAAAATTGTGACATTTAAAATCTATATAGCATTTTGTTATAATTCAACTTAGAAAATTGTAAAATTAAAAAATATTCATAGTTCATAGATTACTTACATTATTGCAACATGCTACACGCAAAGAATACACCGACTAAGTCAGTAGATATATCCTAATGTGGTTATAAAATTGTTTTATGTTTGCTAACAACGAAGGTTAACACCATTTATATACATAACCTGACATAATAACCAACTAAGTGCTCCAGGCGGTTTAATTATTTATCTAGTAGGCTGCTTACCAAAATAATCTTCTAGTTACTTGTTCAGTATGCTATCTTCTTTATTACATGCACCTGGCGATAAATCACGGTAATCATACCATGCACAATTAAATTTATTTTTTGGACACGTTTGTAGTGAAATGATGAAAATATATTGGGTTTATCCCATAAGGATAATGTTAACCTTAAAATGTTTATTGGATGGTTTTTTTTGTCGTAAAATTAAGTAAGGACCTCATTATTGGACATTATTAACACTTTAATTTGTAACTGGTAACTAAAAAATGGTTTAAAATTGTTTGTAAAATCCAACAAAAAGTTTGAAAAAACTAAAATCCGTTTGATTGCAGATTTTAATCATACCTCGTATCTTTAAGGTAAAACACCTATCATAATTCTACGTCCAACACTTGTTTCAATATCGTAGTTCAAAAAGCTGAAAAACCTCTTATTGAATTTAGTGCTAAAAGGATCAGTTGTGAAAGGATATTATGCATGCGTATTATGTTGGGGGATAGGGTTTGTCTCCAGCCCCGATCCATGTGGTACAATAACGATCACTATAACGAGTATTGTTCTGCCTTGGATCACTTAAAATTTTATTGTTTTTATTACGTCCTTTGGTACTCTATTGCATCTGATTATCCTGTTGCTTACTAATATGTTAATCACTTTTCGCATCCAAAGGATAAACATAACAAATTGTAAAAAGAAACCAATGGCAAAAAGGATTTATGTCCTAAACTGGTGAAGATACAGTTTACGAGGCCCGCACACTGGAGCGTTCGCTGTCGTTGCAGGATCTGGGAGCAGGAGATAAGTGGGAAAGTAATTCCACTTTATATCCCACTCAAATAGTCATCATTATCTTATGGCAGTCACATTCCGCTACCGCAACCGCACCGCAACCGTGTTCGTAAACTTACCTTGAATGCTGTCTGATACGTCTTTACAGCTGTTAGAATCTTAAGCGGAAATGATTAATATACAACAGTTATTAAACCAGCTTACTGTCGTTCAGTTGTTTAACTTACACAATTGTGATTCTGCACATTTACATGAGACTAGGAAACTTTAGTTTTAAGACAAGAGGATTCTCATTTTCATTCTAATAAATGTTGAAACTCGATTCAATAGGTTATTTTAAATAGGACGTTTAAGAAATATATATATATATATATATATATATATATATATATATATATATATATATATATATAAAAATGTAAATAACAATTTATTCTCTCAGCGTATAGTATTTATTGCATGTTTTAAGGAATTCAAATTATTAACATATCGATATTTTTAAAAAAACGCAAAAAATGAAGAGGGACTCTGAAGCCGATATGATCTTTAAAAATACTATGTAACACTAACTCTTAAGTGATTCACTGATCGGTAGTTTCCATGCTTTAAAAGAGGCCAAATAATGAAAACAACATTTAGAGCCCGTTTTTTGTCAAATATCTAATATCTTTGCAAGAAAAACCGTTATCTGCTTACTTTTGGAAACTAGGATATAAAAAAATCGAGATCAGTATTATGGAGTAATAATGTAAATATTTTTATTTTCTCGTTTTATTTTTATATATTAAAAATTTTTATATTGGTCACTGACATTTAAAAACAACAAAACATTCTATACAACAACACCGAAACCCTAAAAACGGATATTATCCGGGACAAATAATTGACCATTAAAATTAATTAAGTAATTAAAGTAAATAATCATTCATCCATCCAAAAAGAGATGAGGAAACACACAAAAAACAAGCACACACACACACACACAACACACACACACACACACACACACACACACACACAACACACACACATACAGGGTGTCAATTAAGTCTGGAACCTCTTTTTTAATTTTTTGAACCATAATAGAAAGAAATACCAAAGTTCACACGTGCTTACTGGTTATAGTAACGCACACATCTGCCCAATTACCGACCGGATAATCCCTTTGGGGGAACGGGTCCACAAGGAGTCAGACAAAATTCTTAAAATAGCAGCATAGGTCAAGTTTGGTATTCAAATTAAAGGTCTTACTTAGCAGAGTACAATGCCGCAAATTGTACTTCAAAAGGTAGATTTCATTCAGTAGTTATAGCTATTTGAATTTTAAAAAACAATTGAACAATGTAAATTATTAAGTATTACAAGTTAAACACCAATTTTTTAAGTACCTGTGATCAAAAGTAAGTGTTCAAAATGTTCCCTCCCATCATTAGACAATGTAGTAATCGAAGCAGGAATCAATAATTATTACCAATAAACACAACTACTGTTAGAATGTGAAAGTGGCAGATCGAGTCATTCACAGCAAACCACAGAAACTTAACGTTTGGGCTAAAGATATTCCTCGTGACTACCTTCAAAATGAAGTGGATGGCTTTTACAACCGCCTAGGACATTGCCAGACGATGGTAGGGGCACATTTTGAACACTTACTTTGATCACAAGTACTTAAAAATTGGTGTTTACTTGTAATACTTAATAATTTACATTGTTCAATTGTTTTTAAAATTCAAATAGCTATAACTACTGAAATGAATCCACCTTTTTAAGTCCGGTTTGCGGCATTGTACTGTGGTAAGTAACACCTTTAATTTGATACAAACTTGACCTATGCTGCTATTTAAGAATTTTGTCTGACTCCTTGTGGACCGTCCCCCAAAGGGATTATCTGGTCGGTAATTGGGCAGATATGTGCGTTACTATCACCAGTAAGCACGTGTGAACTTTGGTATTTTTTAAATTGTGGTTTTAAAAATTTAAAAAAGAGGTTCCAGACTTAATTGACACCCTGTATATATATATAATGAATGTAATGGTAGCACATTCACCTGACAAGTAAGAGATCCAGGGTTCGAGTTCCGGCGGAGCACCTGCTTTTTGTGATTCAATGTTTATTGAAATTATACACATATATATATATATATATAATTATATATATATATATATATATGTGTGTGTGGTGTGTGTGTGTGTGTGTTGTGTGTGTGTGTGTGTGTGTGTGTGTGTGTGTGTGTGTGTGTGTGTGTGTGTGTGTGTGTGTGTGTGTGTGTGTGTTGCCCGAAGCCAAAGAGTACACCTTGGTCTTGGATTTTTTTTATCAGGCTTCCTTTTCTTTCTATCCAATTTTACTTGTTCTCTTGTCATGGTACTTACTTTTGCCCCACTCTAAATAATTGGTAAATTATTCTGTTTTTAACTTCCTCCCAAGTTTCTTAGAATGACAGTTGATCCACGTTTGGCTGTTTATTGTTGAACCAAATGTCACAATCTCAGACGTGTGATCGATTACCACTTGTCAAATTACCTTCCAAAATATAGTAAAATTGTATTAACAAATGCTATGTCGAAGATTCCAAAACTCAATCACCAGTAACACAGCCTTCAAAGGTGTGGTCCAGTTCTTTAACCCGAAATCCAAATATACTTAGAAATTAGTTTCCTGCCTCTCCTGGTAGTATATAGGGCTAAAAATGTATTATTTTAATTTGTACAAGTTAAAATAGTTTATATGGAGTCTTCAAAGCGAAATAATTGTTTCATCTTTAGAGAAGCCTGACTCAAGGGGCTGTCTATACGTGTGTCTATGCCGCGCGATATATCAAAAACAAACTGACCCATAGACATGAAAATTTGCATTAAGTTTCGTATTTATGTAAATATATATATAAATAAAACTAAGATCAAAGTTTTAAGATATAAAAATGTAAAATTTTTATCGATACAGTAAAAATATAAAATATTGTAGAGTGAAAATGAAATGTTATAAATCGGTAATAGGGCTTGACATATTTCAGCGCACCCTTGTGTTGTTAGTACCTTTTCTAGCTCACTGATAATTTAATTATTAAAAATTGTTATGAATTCTAAATGTTTAAACAAAAATTGTAATGTTTAATGTACCAATATATCTCAAGACAAGGTCCATCTGTAGACAAGAATTATGCAACAGTCCTATGGTAGTGTATGTACAACCATGGATTTTTTAGACGATCGTCATTGAATCCTATCATTCGGTAGGTATGTTTTTTGCATGTCGGGGGGGTATATGATAATTCTCATCTGTTAGTTCTGTACACAAGGCGTGTGGGAGAATAACATTTGATTTGGTCATGACATTTTTCATAAAATCTCAACGAAGTCTGCTAAGGAATACGCGTATTTTACTGTATAGAAAAGAAAACAACTAAAATGAGTCCGGGACTTTACCATCTAATGTCTATTGTATTAAAATTTATTCAATTCTATTGCGCTTGTTCACATAAATTAATGTCTCAAGTGATTGATTTTTAAATTCTTGGAAGTTTACATTTTTATAAATAATACAATATAAAAAGTATATGACAAACACTAACACATTTGGATTCAATATTTCAATTAAGATATTACCATTCATATCTTATTTCCACAAAACTATTGCATAAGATTTATAACTTAAAAACTGTTTTAGTTTCTCATATGTATGTTTGATATAAACAAATTAAAAATACAGATCTTGACAATGCAAAACAATAGTTATTCTATCAGTAGCTTATAAAATATCATGTTATACTTATGAGATATCGAATGTTTTAAAAGTTTCTACTTAAATTATTACGGTTTATTTTTCAAGTTGTTAAATTAATTGTTAGCTTCTCATAATTATTTCTATAATTAATATCATAATATGTTTTTGAGGGTGACATATAGTATAGTATTGTTAAAAACACAATCCACTGTAACTAGGACTTTACTAAATACATTTAAACGATTTTTAGCTATTTTATTTGTTTAATTATTGAAATATTTAAACATATTTTACTATTCTCGGTAAGCTATTCCGTATTATTATTATGTTCAGGTAAGCTCCATTACGTAAACGACAATAGATAATATAGTATCACTGAAAACTGACAAAATATATATGGTAATTTAAACATATGGAAGTTAGACAGGATATTAAATGCATTTTTATATATTCAGGATATAACGGTCAAGAAGTATGCTATTTAGCGAAGGAAATGAGAAAAGTTGGAGCCAAAATAACCACATCCATAAAATACAGGTAAGACCTAATGGCAGTTCCAAAAGTACTTTGCATTTTATTAACAGTGATTATAAGTTACATAGCTTTTACTTCTAAAAATTGATTTTCAAACGCCTCCTTCTTTGTCAGATATAATAGTGTCCGAATGGGCAGCGCTTCTTACTTGCATAATAAACAACATACTCATTTAACTATTTTTAATATATATATATTTTTTTTTAATGGGTGTAAGTGTACAATATAGAATGTTCCTTACTGTATCTCAAAGTACGTAGAAGGAGGGTATGCACAATATTATTTTATTGCTACACCCAATATTATTGTAACGTGACTCTGAAATTTATATAACTATTATAATATACTTTCAGAGCTGATAATAATAATTTATTATAATACTGTGTTGTATTTATTATATTGACGTAATGGAAGTGACAAATATAGGTGACTGACTTATATAGAAAAAGTTGTTCTAATTTGGAACTCTCTGAATAATGATGCTGATAAAAGTACATTCCTCTAACTGGATGAACACTATTTTTTATGGCCCCACGAATGATGACCACGATTTTCGATAACCAAGCAATACAGTTGACCATCGATTCGTGAATTCTTTTTCTCGGACCCTAATAAACAACTTAATTAAGTATCTTTAACAAGAAACATTAATATTAATGAAGTGAAAAAATCAAAAGGATTGATCCACGTTAATCTTCAAACAGACGCTTAATCATGAAAAATAAAAAGGAAAGAACTGAAATATATTGTATTATATATTATGGTTAGTATATAAGATATATTCTCGTCTTCATAGCCACTACGGTTGAAATCGTCATTAACGTGTATAAGATGATTAAGGACAGAGCTCGCGAGATTTTATCTTCGTGGCTGAGACAGGCCATTTTGTGTAACAGAATTAACAAGCTTTAACCGGAAATGGGAGATTAACTACAATATATACAGGGTGACCATTCAGTCTTAGGACGACTTTATAACTTTTAAACGACAAGAGATATCGTGACCAAATTCGATATACCGTTACTGGAAATTGTAAGCTACTTTTCTGTGTACATGGTAGTCGGATTCACCTTTGAGGGACGGCCCATTGGGGGTTATAAGAAACTCTTTAATGACAGCATATGTTGAGTTGTATATTATTTTAAATGTCTACTTGAACTGAAAAACAATGCCGCACAAACCGGACTTCAAAAGGTTGATCCGTCGGAAAAAAATCGCTGTTCAAAGTTTAAAAAAATGTTTAATACATTATTACATAAAAATAACTAATACTGTAGCTGTTATTTACTAGGGAATACTTACTGAAAGTCTTTCAAAGTAAGTGTTCAAAATGTTCACCATCGGTCGTCTGGCAATGTGCTAACCGGTTATAAAAGCCGGCTACTGCATTTTGAATGTATTCTCGTGGAATAGCTTGAGCTTCATGTGATATCCTATGTCTGAGTTCGTTCAGATATGTAGGCTGAGTTCGATACACTTTGTCCTTGATGTAGCCCCATAGGAAGTAGTCAAGCGGAGTTAGGTCAAGGGGAACGAGCCGGCCACTCAATCGCACCACGTCTTCCAAACCACCGGTGTGGGAATACTGCATCTAAGTATTGCCTTACCTGAACACCGTGGTGTTGGGCGGTGCTCCGTCCTTGTTGGAAAAAAACATGTTTGGAAGTCAGCGCCCAGAGTAGCTTGTAAAGCAGGATAACTTCATTTTGGAGCGTATCATGATGCTTGTTGGCATTTAAATTTCCATCGATGAAAAATGTTCCTATAATTGAATTACGTTACGATACCTGCCCATACGTTAAATTTTTGGGGATGTTGTGCGTGAGACACTCACTCATCCAGTGTGGGTTAAAATTATCCCAATACAGACAGTTATACCTGTTAACATGGCCATTCAACATAAAAAGTCGACTCATCTGAGAAATACAATACCGTCTAAAAGTATTTGGTTTTGGTAAATTTTATTCATCATAATTGCACTGAATTCCATCCGGTGATCAAAATCATCTTCGCTTAGTTCCTGCAACAGGGTAACACGGTATGCTTTGAAACCAGACTTCTTTAAAATTTTCGAACTGATTCACGACCTACTCCATGAGATTGTGCTGCTGATCTAACTGATTCGTTTGGATTTTCAATGAAAGACTGAAGAATGTCAAATGAGCACGTCTTTGTCTGTAACAGTACTTGGTCTTCCAGATCTGGCTCGATCCTTAACACTACCAGTGTCTACAAAGCGAGCAACTGTTGTACTGTGGTGTGGATTAGAAATATGAGCTCTATCAGGAAAAGTAGCATTGGATAAATGTGTTACTTCTGCAAACAGTTTTACATTATCACCCCCGCGCATCATTAAGGGTGTAATTCTTTCACACTCACTAATCGACATCTCTTAAAACTTATAACTTACAGTAACAGGATATGGCTGCAAAAAGTACTGTAGCTCGAGTGGAACTGATAGACAGATAACAGCCATTATGGGGGAAGTCCAGTGGATGGGAAACCCTGACCTAGAGGCACTGCTTTCACTTTTCATTGTCAGACGGCCGAACCATTTGAAACATCTACTTTAAATGAGTTCACTAAGTATTCCCCTTAACTTCTAACAGCTATAGTATTAGTTATTTCTTGTATAACAATGGTATTAAACATTTTTTAACTTTGAACAGCAATTTCTTCCGACCTAGATCAACTTTTGAAGTCCGGTTTGCGGCATTATTTTCAGTTCAAGTAGACATTTTAAAATGATGTACAATTCAACATAGGCTGTCTTTAAAGAGTTTCTTATAACCCCCGACGGGCCGTCCCCCAAAGGTAAAATCCGACCACTATGTACAAAGAAAAGTAGCTTACAATTTCCATTAACGGTATACAAAATTTGGTTATGATATCTCTTGTCGTCTTAAAGTTATAAAGTCGTCCTAAGACTTAATGGTCACCCTATATAAAAATTGGAAGCTTTAGATGTACCTGCGCTAATCAACACGTTCTATATTATAAATAAGTATATTAGGTATAATTTATTCTTTAATTTTAAGAAAATTGGCAATAGTATTATTTAAATGCCATTTATAACAAATAAAAAAAACTAAACTCTAGTAAAATTATTTGTATAAATAATTTTTAAAAAACAATCATACGGATATGAAAATACTATATATTTCACAAATTTCGTCGTAAAAAAATGCATTGCTTAAGTAGTACTGAGTATGAAGCAAAGATACAAAAATTTAAGGATAAGGAGTAATTTCAACCATAGTTCAATAGTAGTTTTAATACTTTCAAAAATTAATTAAAATAAGAAAATATCCAGATAATCAAATTAAAGTTTTAGGAAAAAAGGTACTTTTAACTATAAACTTTAGTAAACAAAGGTGTGCAATGTTTGGTCAGGAATGCAGGAGAAGAAAGTCAACAGATTTTTTATCTTAGCAGTAAGGTTAAACTCAAAATTGGTATCATAAATATAATTTACTGAAACCAGAATTGCTCCTACACGAATATTCAATTAAATATAAAAATATCACTAAAACGTATTAACTATCGATATTGATAATTCCTTCGACAAGTTAACCATCTTATGAGGAATTTTTAACCTGTTGAGGAAATTCGTCACAAGAATACTACTGTAATCACCGCAGACGGTTTAACCTACAATGGTCTGGGCAATTTCAGGGTCCATAAGGTCATAGATGAAAACTAGTGAATAACACGAGTGATGATACGCTTGTATTTAACTCTTATTTTGTTTTAGATTGTGGTTGTGACAAAACGCAACAAATATTCAGTTAAATTCCACATAGCAATATAAACTTTGTAATAAACCTAATATGTGTATGAAGGGAGAATGGTAGGAGTAACTAACTTTCCAGTTCGAATTGTCCTTGACGATCTTCCAGAAGCACGACAGCCTCCCTTCGATTCTCTCAGATCAGTATGCGGTACAATTGGGGAATCGCTAGATGAAACATTTCGAAATTAATGTTTGGAAGACCTACCCACACTACCACTGTAGTCTGAAACAAACCCCCTGCACCACTATTATAGACAATGCAGCGACTATGATTCTATCCGCCCATAACATCACATTTACACCTTCGTGGGCATTGGTGATTACCTAACAGGCACAATTAAATCTACTGCATCCACACAATGTTTGGTAAATTCTGAAGATTCTCTCTCCCAATTACATTATTTATTTTGGCCTGACCCATCTCTTCCTAGAAGCTCTCTGAGTTTGCGATATTTCGGTCTCCAGCTAAGAACTTGCGTAGGGTCGCTCCTCTTGGATTCTATATTGTTGGAGGGGATTCATTGATTACTATATACTCG
The DNA here is from genome assembly GCF_021130785.1 of Homalodisca vitripennis. NCBI lineage: Eukaryota > Metazoa > Arthropoda > Insecta > Hemiptera > Cicadellidae > Homalodisca > Homalodisca vitripennis. The sequence continues at coordinate 4,174 of NW_025779047.1, read as the reverse complement.
TATCAATCAATCCTATAATATTCTAACACGGCAAACTATTTTTTATTCAATATTATTTGACGTCATTCCAACGAAATTTAATCACCACGAATACCTGAGTAACAATCCGCACCGACTATCCTTCTTCCTCTCTATTGTTGACATCCATCTACCGTTTTTGTGCAAAACAGCAGCCGATCGCTTGGTTCATCTGGACCTCGCCCTCCTGTTTTTGGTACTTAAATGAGATTGCAAGTCACAACTGAATTCCTAATTATTTACAACCGTTCTTCCTTATTTTTAACATCGCTTTCGCCGATCGCTTATCTTTGTTCCATGGAAGCATTATTTGCCTTTACAGCTGTTTTGGTGTCTCAGTATGGTTGGTCCTTGTGTAGTGTTAGTCACAGTAAGTCCACGGGTACTATTATATAAGTTCAGGGTATTCTACATTTCTAAAAAAAATTGGGGATTCTAAAACTAAGATTTGTAACTAAAAATATTTTTCGCGGTTGGTGCAACTTTTGGTTTGTGCCTTTTGGTGACCTCCTCTGAAGGTGATTCTCCCAGAAAAACATCTCAGGACTTGGCGATAGTAGTGGCTTATTTCGAATAAAAAATATGCTTCACTGTAACATTTTTTTTTTTCTATTTCTCTGCAGGTGGCAAAAATTATTCATTTTAAAATCTTATTCAATTCAAAAAAAAAACCATTAGGATATGTGGGTTCTGGATATATAAGGGGTTAGGAACATAGGGAGTTACTTGATTCCCCTCTCACCCTTGTACCTTTTAATTTACAGGCGCAAGCAGGCGATGTTTACTGTTTAAAAATAAGATGGTTCTCGGTTGATGGTGATAAATATATATAGAACTTATATACCAAAGGAAATTCGTTTTAGGAATAGATAGTCGAGGGAGCGCTTGAGAGAAAAACACAAATCTGCCATCTCCTAAAGGGGTCAGCAGGTCACTTGAAAAACATTCCACTCTTTGCTATTCCTCGCTTCTTACTTTCCATCCTTTCTATTTTTTCCATTTTCCATTTTTTTTTTACTTTTTTTTACTAGAATTTAGACATTTACAAGAGCGAAAATGAGTTATTTGGTATCAATATCCAAAATTTGATTTGATAATTTGCATGTAACTTTCAGTTCCAATATGAGCAAAAAATATTGGCCTTTAAAGATTAGAAAGCTGGAAGGACTTTTATTTTAGGTTTGGTTTGATATGGGGCCGAAGGGGGCCAGTCTGCCTCTGGGAAAAATATGTGGGTTGCGGGGCTTTTTGTTAGGTTGTGCGGGGGCGTAGTGTCATAGGGAGGGCGCAGGGGGGAGGCACCCAACGGTTTCCCTTGCCTATTTTAAATATTTGTGTTATTTATATGTTAATTGGTAATAACTTGCCACGAAACATATTATTAGAATTATGTAAAGTAAAAAGGACAGTTTATAAAATAAGGAGTGCATATTCCAAAAATCTCTAGTGTCGTAATTTAAACAGTTTGGAAATTAAATTTTAATACCTTTGCCACTGCATTTAAATATAACCTAATAAAGCCTAGGTCACGCAGCCAGGACATAAGGTTAGCGAGAACCTTGCCTCGTCGTGTGAGCAAACTCGTTGAAAGGTTGTGGGGAGGAGAGAGGAGAAAGTTGTGGACAGTAACTTGCGGTGAAGAAAATCTCCACACCGTTCAGGTCTCACTGAGATTTTCATTTTTCAAGAGCTACGCGAACTTTTCTCAATGAATGTTTTGTGGACTATTCATTAATCTTCATTACTAACTAATTCATTAATCTTCTATTAAACTTTAGTAAAATAATCTTTGTTTTCACGAGTGAACAAAGTTTTATTAAAATTCTTAAAAAGTTCGAATTATAAACTAGTTGATTTATCTTACAAATGAAGGTTTTATCTTTTTTGTTAACCACAAATTTAAAGACGAGGGAACTGCTTTTTAAACACTCTATGAAGAACAACTAAAGGGAATTACCGCAAAGACTAAATTGTAATTAGTTTAGATCAAATTAAATTCGAAAAATATGTTAGAGTAAGCAAATGTTTTTGTAGGGGGGGGGAGGGGGGGGGGGGGGGGGGGGGGGGGGGGGGGGGGTAAAATGTTATAATAGTTTCTTACAACGCCATTAATAAAGGGAAAGTACCTGTACCCTAAGTCTTAAGAAACACTTACACATTTCTTATTTTAATAATTAGTTTGTAAAAATCATTATAAACTTTGGCCATGTATAACAGTAAAATACATTTTATATAAAATACCTTATAAAAAGTAATGTTATTAAGGCTCTATTTAAAACATTCTCTCGTTAAATGGTGGTAGAACTAAGCCAAATCACTAAATTAATTACTCACAATATTTACGATAGTTTTGTATTATAACTTTTTATGGCATATACGAAACGTTTATCATAGTATTAATATATTTAATTATGATGATCACAATCTTTGTACATAAAAATAATATTTAAAAAATCCTCAAATATGCAAACAAAAGTACAACCCCATTTTATGTTATTCAAATACTTCCAAAAATAATATCTGATACTAATGAAAAATAAATAATTACAATGTACAAGGCGTTTTAAAGGGCTTCATTGTTTTCGCCCCCACCCCCCCAAAATTTTTCTCTCCCGTATGGCTAGTAAAACAAACTAACCTCATAACGATATGATTTTCAATCGTTATATTGTTTGCATAACTTGTAACTATAAAACCTAAAGTATTTTTATTATAGATAAAGTGCTCTTTCCTATAAGGATCAAATCTAAAGGTTCAAAGGTGCTTTTCTGTAAAGGATTTTAAACCTTATGAAATTATATTTTAAAAAATTTCATTAGCTAATTATAAACTGTACATTGGTATAATTTATTGCTGTCCCTCAATAGACATTAATGATCATATTTGTTTATAAAAATAAACTTTAAAATGATCAGTAATAAATTATTACACCTTTATTGTAATAAAATAAAAAAAAATACCTAAGTAATGTTAGCAGATCAATATAAATATCTATATACTACAGGTAGAGTTATATGAAAAACTGGTATAGCTGATGGCGAAGTGATATAATTAAAATAGTAGAAAGGGAAGTGAGGTGGAGAATTAATAAAACAAGAATGGGCTTGGTGGAAACACATGTAGCACTTACGGTATGATGTTCCGTATTTCTACTCATCATTGTTCACTCTACGGACTACATGAACACTTAGTAAGGCTCACGCGTTTCTCCACACTCGTGTATTGAGGAGTATTCATCTATTTGAAAATACAATATGTTTATTCTAGCGTTTGTTGTTTGTTGGTGTTTTGTCTTTTTGTTGGATGACCGTCCCTTATATTTGCTAAGGGGTAAACTAAAGGGATATTTATTTATTATCTGTAAAATGTCATCAACTCTAATAAATCACCATTAAAAGTTGTATTATTTTTTTAAATATTTGGGTTTGTTTTAGCTGGTTTATCAATCTGTGTTAATTTCGTTATCCGTAAATATAGTTTAATTTAAGGTTTCTTTGTGTATATTCTGACGATTTGTAAGTGATAATTTAATATTACAAAGTACATTGATGTATAGGTAATTTGATAACAATTAAGCTTCGACATTATTGAGGTCTGTTTTACATTGATGAAAGCTTTAAGCAAGGTAAGTGTTTGTGGGAGTAAATTTTGAAACTGTACAATTGTTGAAATTTTGAAAAAAAGTATGTTCAAACCTTAAAATTGTTGACAATTCTATCAAATTTGTAATAATTTATGTTAATGCCAATTAAAAGAAAGTCATTATAGGGAGGGTTTTATATTCCACAACAATGAACTATTTAACTATTCTTTTCCACTCAGATGCGACAGCAATCTGAGGATTTTAAAGATGATTGCATTAGTTTTGGTAATCTTGGGAGATAATACTAAAGGTTTATATTTAGATGTTCCTGGGATGTTCCGCTTTCAAGAATAGACATAAATTGTTTAAAACAATTATATCTTAAAACGATTCATAATTCTAAAATTATATTTTCACACATTTTGGGCGGGAATAGTATTTATAAATTAGAATAATGATATTTCCTTGCCCAAAATTTTGCAAAAATCTCCACTAAAATTTGATATATTTTTAAGAAATTTATATTACGAGAAGAAACACTAAACTTCCTCTATGTAGGTAAATAATTACTTT
>NW_025779046.1:0-66322 GCF_021130785.1 Homalodisca vitripennis | reverse complement strand
AAAAGTATCTGTAACCTCAAATCAATACTATTTGAAAGGTTGTCTGTACATTCTGTGTTGAATATTTTATATGTACTGAAATGTTGAAAATGGTGGGAGCATTATCCCTTTAGGCCATTGTACTGATTTTCACATTCACAAATACTGCTATTATAGTATATGATATTAGTTCTCAATGTTTAAAATATTTGGGATAGAAAGATTTTCATTCCTCTCAGGAATCTCACTAGTCAGTAAATATAAAAATAATTGACAATGTACGGATATATGCAACTTGTAAATTGCTGAAGAAAACATAATAAAAATGTTACACTTCTTAAAAAAAGTATAAATCTTAGTATTTACATTATTAGAAAAGTATTCGCTAAACTGCTGCAATATCAATCTTTGATACAGTTACAGGAGTATCAGTTCATGCCTGTACGTGGATCATCAGCATATGTTGCCTCTTGTACACCACTTTTGTAAGTAGCATCTTATGAGTTGTACATTAATAATACATATAAAAGATGGAATATTTATTTTACTCTTTCATCTGCAAATAAAAACTATAAATTGCTTTCCAGCGAAAAAGCTCTGTCTTAAATAAAGGGCATTTACAAACATAAGTTTTAAATTACGAAAAATTGTTAGATCAGGAATAGGAATCGAGGATATCCATTAAAAATAAAACAATGAATTTAATAAGTTATTTTATCTTGATGCAATAAATTATTTTAGTTAAAATCATCAGTGTTGTTTTTAATTTTAAAAATACAATTAAAAAAATTGATTTCGATGTTATTTCGTCCTGGGTACCATTAAGTGTAATTGATAAAATAATCATCAAATAAAATCTGTTCCGTAAAATAAGTTATAGTGGTTCAAAGGCTTTGTCAGTAAAAGGCAATAGTTCTCAACAAGATGTAACTGTCGTCCATAATAAATTTAGATTTTAAATGTTTATCCTGCACGTCTAGGGTGGTTCGTTCAGTCATCAGATAATCTGCCGGATCTCAGATCGATACGTGACCCGGATCAGTTGAGCCGGTTCGCTCATGATTTGCACATGACTACATTGGTCATAAACACCGGGCATGTCACTGTACAAACATGCGGACGGAAGAGCACATTCCTTATACCAGAGAATGTTATAGATTTTAGGAAACATCAATATGGAGATATGGAGCCGTATGAGCGAACGTACGGCACGTAAACAGAAACAAAAATAACAAGATGGCCATGGTTGGGGGGGGGGGGGGTGAAAGAGAGAGAGAGTGAGAGTCGAGGGGGGCAGCACCTATTGCGTTACACTCCCTCTGCCATCTTTGTTGTTTATCACAGTCATAGTGTGTTGATTAAGGTTTCTTTGAACGTTAAGTTCATTGCATTGTTTTTTTTACTATTGGTGGCCTAATGGGAGTGACGTCAACAAAGGTTGACTTGCCAGTTGATCTGATTTATGAAAACTCAACTAGTTTACGTTTAAAGTCCTGCACACACCAGAGCGATACTCCGTGCGATACCAGAGCGGGTGCGATACTTTTTCTTGGAAATTCTCTTGCAATACCATGGTGGCTTATGGAGCCGCACACACCAGAACGGACTGCGATACGCGATACCGAGGACGATTGCGATACTGTAGCGATATTATCGCAGTAACGCTGCGTGCACTGTTCGCAGCGCTTTTATCGCAGCGATACAATGCAGCCAAACCTGAACTACTCAGTTTTGTGAGTTTTGTCTGTCCGGTGCAAGTGTAAACAACATGTCGTGTATCACTGAACACTTACTTGAAGTTGTGTGTACATACCCGGTGCTCTATGATTTAAATCACAAGGATTATAAGAACATACGGACGAAGGACAGGATCTGGGAGGACATCGGAAAGACACTGAATACCTCTGGTAAGTATCAAAATTGCTGGTACCAAGAAGCACTTTAACCTTTCTTCCAGGATAGAGGTACTGCAAAATATTTAATGAACCAAGCCTACGTAATTATGTTTCGTGTGCATATAACTTTAGCCATTTTATTGTTTAGTACCACCACGTGGTAAGTGATGGTAAGGATGTTTGGTACAGTGATGAGGAAGCAGCTTGAGCTACTGGAAGTAGTGACGCCGTCTACCGTGGGAACGTCTGCCCTTGTTAAATTCCCGAGTCAACTCACAGGACTCGTAGCCAGTAACCCTAGTAGTCATACCAATTACGCTTACTTTTTACATATTTTACATTGGTTCTTATGGCTGGGAAAGTCGTTTTACATACTGTAGCTAACTTATAAAGCTGAGTTGTACAATCCATTATTCAATGATTATATTATGTAAATATGAGGCTGAGAGGGGAGGTGGTATGCCGTACCGTTATGTTGCGTTAATTGGGGGGGGTTGGCTCAACGTTACGTAACTCACACATTTTATCCCTCTTTAAAATTAAAAAAATTCGTAATATGTGTATGGCTCCTAAATTATATCAAATCACACAGTTGCAGAAAAAGGTGTAGTTTATTTGGTAACAAGAAAAGTAAATACAAATAAAAAGGTAATTAATAATAATATATAATTCTTAATACAGCTAATTTCTTTTGAACAACTATTAATGGTTATTTGTACATAACTATAATTTTTCAATGCTTGAGAAAAATTAGCTTTTGTTATTTAAAAAGTCTGCAACCATCTCACTTAGGTAGGGTTGTTTGTCTTGTCAAAAAAATCGACAAACCTCTCACGCACAATCACTGCATAACGAGGACTTCTCTTGAATTCGGGATTGAATCGAGAAAAAGCACCCCCTCGTGGCTCGGCAGCATCTTCTTCAAGGCAGTCGAAGAAATCCTTATAAGAGTTCTTCGATCGTAAGAAGTTGTGCAAAACGCACGTTAGCCAGCACAATAACTTTAGCCAATTCCACTTTAACTTCCAACGGTCTATTGTAAATTCTCCACTTTTGTGAAAGCATGCCAAACGTATTTTCAATCACACCACGTGCTCTGCAAACATGGTAGTTGTACCTCTTCTTTCTTCGGTCTCGTCCAGCCTCTCTTTGTGGGAAGGGTTTCATAACGTTTCGTTTCAATGCAAATACCTCATCACCTACTAAACAGTACGGGGTCTCCTGTTTTTGTCCAGGAAGAGGTGTATCTTCAGGTAAATTGAGTTGATCTGTGTTGAACTTTTTTCCCATAACAGATTCTTCAAATATACCCCCATCACTGTTTTTCCATATCCCCCCACATCAACGCAAATGAACTTATAATCTGGATCAACAATGCTCAACAAAACAATTGAAAACCTGTACTTGTAACAAAAGTACGTCGAACTGGATGGACACTTGATAGTGACATGCTTTCCGTCAATGCTTCCCAAGCAAATCGGAAATTGTCATCTCTCGTAGAATCCAACAGCAGATTTCCCCCATACTTCTTTAGAGGGTTCAGGCAAATACAGAGGTTGTAGTCGTTGTATAATAGCATTGCAAACTTCCTCTACAATAAGACTCACCGTTGAAAACCCAACTCTGAAGCTGTGGGCAATGGTTTTAAATGAGTCTCCTGTGGCCAATAAGCTGAAACAAAGTTATGATTTTTTATACTATTTGTAAGTTAAAAAACCTTAACACAAAAAAAACTCTAATAACATAAATTAATTAAATAAATTTTTAAATTTATTAAATAAAATAAATATTTTTTTGTAATACAATAAATTATTACAGCTATTAAAAAATTTCCCATTTTTTCTCTATTCAAGAATGTTGCAGTATAATTTTGTTGCAATTTTATTTCAACAGTTATTTTATTTGAAGGTGACGAAATGAAAAAGAAATGGAAAAATATGCGTGATTGCTACATGAAATATCTTAGGGAATGGAAAACAAAGACTGGTCAGGGCAAAGAGAAACCAAAAAAAATGGACTGGGGCCACTCAGATGGAAAGGTTTAAGCCATTTATTGGAATGGCCAAAACTATGTCTAACGTGACAGCACCTGAAAATTGAAGGCGACAACACAAACCATGATGAGTTTGTTGACGAACCCGATGAACTGGTTGACGATGGAGGTGACAATCAAGAAATGCCAGCACGCAGAGAAATGTCCATCCAAGAAGAACCGATCAATATGAATCTTGTTAGAAAACTATCCTACGGCTAGTCCATCTGAACCAGCTGCGAAAAGAAGGAAACCTAAGTCACCTGGGAGCAACGTAGATAAGGTTGATTCAGTATTTAGAGGGGAAAAATAAACTGTTCTAGATGCAAACAGATCACCTGATGCTTGGGTTATTCGGAAACTATAAAGACTTTCACTCGGGCAAGGCAAGCAGACGTCAAGTTCAAAAATATCACAAATAATAAATCAGGCTGAATTAGAGCAGATCCAGGAAGAAAACCTCTCCAGACCAGGTAGCTCTTCTACGGGATCTTGGGTTGACTCGGGACTCAACTGCCTTACTGAGACAGTATTAGAAGACAAAAGATCAAGGTTGTATGACAGTTTTGCAAATTTGTAGGTAAACATGCTGTACTTCTACTACAAAATTTAATAACTTGAATAAATTAGGACTGTACAATGTCTGTGTTGTTTTTTTCTGAATGAAGAGTTACATTTGTGTTCCTAATTAAATAAAATATTGATACTGTAATGACATTAATGATCTTATTTATCTGTAATAAATAAATTTAAAAGAAGTTTAAAAATGTTTTTTAGCCTTTTTTTTTTTAAACCCCTGTTTTTAAAAAACGAAATATAATAATATTTAATTTTAAAACTTTCAAGTAACAAAACAGTATTTTATTTTTGTGCTTTTCTCTTGGAATTGTTTTTTATTTGACAAGATCTTACACCAATGTGCTATGCTAGTACCTTTCAGTTCAAGTAACAATAATAACAAAAAAGTAAACTATTACAAAACCACATGATGTATAAAATAAAAATAAAAATTACTGTGCAGAGAATTTACGAGTTTTTCAAAATTTAAGGTATGAGATTTAACAAAAACAATGTATTTATATATAATAGAAAAGTTTTACCTTAAAGTAAATTGCTAGCCGTTCTTCGGCACTAATCACTTCACAGTAGTGGGGGTACTTTCCTTTTCAATAATGTCAGCAATCAAACTCAGCAACTCGTCAAAAACATTCCTGATTCATTGTTATAATATAATATATTATATATATTATATATATATATATATATATATATATAGAATCTTTTTTCATCTTTTCTTAACTAGGGCATGAGCGTATGGTACTCGCCAAATTCCAGCCGTTCTTTATTTATGTCGTGTACCCACATTTTCCTTCCTCTTTCGTCTTCTAGTACGGCTAGTAACAGCAGCAACGCTTCTTCTTCATCAGACGATGTCATTGGTAAGTAAACACACCGTACAGTATACAAACACTAACTATAACACAACACTTTTTACGTCTAGAGAGTCACACAAACCACCGTACCCTACGCTCCACTGAGGTGTGTACTGGCTTTCCCGCGCATCTCTTTCCCGCTCTGGTGTGAAAGCACCTGTTTCCGCTGCGATATTATCGCCCAAGTATCGCAGATAAATTCCAGGAATTGTATCGCATCGCTCCGGTGTGTGCAGTACTTACAAAAACATTTTTACTCGCGGATTTTGACATCTGAAGAAGATTGTAGATTTTCCATTCTCGAAACGTAACGTTCTATTATTGCAATGTATAGCGATAGAATAGTTGAAAGCCTGTTACTCTTTCAAAGATTTAACATGTAACATTCGTAAAACTATGTTTATTTTTAAATAACCAAATTATTGATGTCAATAATTTATGTTTAAGACATATAATTTGTAGTGTGTCTTAAACATCCTGAAGCCGAGAGCCAATTTGCATTTTATAAAACACAACTTGGTTTTACTTGAAATTGATGCAACAATATTTCTTAAAGAAGAATGCGTCAACCGAGCTGGTTTTCAAAGCAATTTATTTATTTGATGTATATCAAACGTTATTATTTTATTTTAAAATCTAAAGATATTTTCCATACGTCGAGACAATATTAAAGCTACGACCAACACACGTCTACACCACAAAAAGCGTTGCATGGCAAGAAGGGTTTGAGAAGTATTAAACACTTTACGTGACAAGGCATTCTTAATTAAATTGAGTAATCTGATTTTAAACCATTTATAATCTGCTTTTGGGAAACAATTGAAAATGGAGGATATCGGAAGGGTTAAAAATAGCAATCTGTACGTTTCTTTTTCAGATCTTTGAGTTTTTCTTATGATTATTATAAGAAACCCTCAAGAAATAACTATATATTTTGCCTCTTTGATACGAAAATTTTATTTTAAATGTTCCAATGGTATAATTTTGATCACAAGTCGTCTAGTTGCCAAATAAAAAAATTCATAAAAAATTTCCCTTGTAAAATTCACGAAAATAAAAAATTAAGAGGTATAAATTTTAAAAATGGCAATTCATAATTTCCAAAATTTATACAACGAGAAATTTCATAAATAATTACTTTGATATTATTTAGAAACAAAATTTATCTGACATTCCGTTTCAAAATTATTCTTGTCGATTACCTACATTTTTCGCCTCCGAGTAATCACTTAATCACTTAGGGCCAAACGAAATACTTTAAATTGACAAATAAATTGTTTTAGGGAGGTCTCAGAGCAGTTATGTGGACCGACACAATACAGAACGTGTTCACACTTTTTGGGACAATTTTCGTCGTTGTGGTTGGGTTCTGGAGACTCGGCGGTCCACGAGAGGTTTTAAGAATAAATGAGCAAGGAACAAGACTAGAAATTTTCAAGTAAGTAGTGACTTATATATTGGAAAAACTAATTACACTAAAAAACGGTTTTAATATGCTTTATTTCTTTAATTTTAACTAAGAAAATTGCATTATAAACACCGCTTATGACTTTAAATGTCCATTTAGTTTATGTTTAAAGAATGCGTCCATAAATAATACTGCACTAAACATAATAAACCTTTTATCTGTTATACTTCTCTCAGCAATGGCAGACTCTCCCTCAATAACCTCATATTCTCCCTCTACACTCGCAATCCATTGGTTCTCAAAACACGGGTTCTCACAAAACATGGATTTAAAACCTTATTTTCCTCGCTTTATACCTCCAATCACATTCCTCTGAACTTGGTGAATGTTAATCATTATTTATAGCCATCTTCACGGGCCAATGGTAAGTTCAACTATCTTATCAAACATAATAAGTAGTGGTTTCAGTACAAGGTTGGCAGCACTGATGTGAAGTGGTTAGAGGTAAGGTTCAAACCTCCTACTCTCGGCCATGGGCTCTCCCATATGGTTATCATAATGGAGTAAATCATGTATATGTCACTTTTACATTGACATATCTTTTGAGTGTTATATCAATACTACCTGCTTATTCAAGTACTTTTAGATATCTAATAAAAGCCCTGCTTACCTCGCCTTAAATCAAATGCTCCTTCTGAATGAGGTGTAAAAATTATTAATCATTCAGCAAAACCTATTTTTGTAAGGCGTGATGTAGAATTTGTACCCTTACAACGCAATACTTGTGTTAATTGTAACTCTACCTTCTTCAAATATACTATATAATTCTATAAATAGAAACAAATTGCTGTGTTTGATTTATTTTATTTTTTTTAACATCCTTGCATGTTTCAGTCTAAATCCAGATCCTACAGCACGTAATACGTTTTGGACTATTATGATTGGCTACACATGTAGTTACCTGACTGGTATCGTAGCCAACCCCGGGTCCGTCCAGAAGTTCCTCTCAGTCCCCACGTACAGACACACCAAGTGGTAAGTTATCTTCACTGTTCGTCCATATTAATGGAGAATACTGGATGGTGGATCTGCATGTGTAAACTATGTATCTAAATATTTACCTCCATCCCCTTAACAGATGTGGCAGGAGCAATCAACCCTCTATAATCATGATATACTCTTCCTCCCTAACAGGTAACATGGTAACTTTTAAAATGTAGAGCCCTCACGATTCAAGGCAACACAATATGTTGGCGATGGGTTTGTCTAAAGGGTCTGCTCGAGGCATGTGCAAGATGTAATACCGCACATGGGAACTCTGAAAAATGGGCGTGAAATCAGTTTTTTTTTTCATAAACGAACAAACTTAAAGCATTAGATATTTTGACGAAGATTTTAGTTTTGAATTTAATTGTAGTAATTTTTGTATTGGATGTCAATATTATAATAAATACACACATAATGTCTCATGTAGGAAAACATGTTCTCATGTAAGCTTTATTGAAAGCAAGAGCAAGGTAACTGCGTTGAAAAATGAAACAGAGAAGCATGATGACTAGTTAAGGTGTTAGTATTATTTTTTGACATAATTTATCAATATATTATAAACGTTACTAATCATCCTTAGCATTATTATCAAAAGGTACACAGAAACTATTTTAAGCATATTTTAAAGTTGAAATTGTATTTTTTTTAATAGGTGTCACAATTCAAAGTCAGTTTTTTACGCAATAATTTTAAAAATGTTCCAGGAAAAACACCTCGTTCCCCATAGGGAGTATTCCATATCCCCTCCGTAGGGACATATTCCTCAAGTGTTGCAAATTTCTTCCCTAGGTAGAATTTTGGTATTGTTTCTGTTTTGTTGGTCTATGGCGGTATATAATAATAATAATTTATTCATTGCATTATTTTAACAATGTTTACATCGTATCGCATTTGTCAATAATTTTAGTCATTTTACAGTTTCATCTACAAATTCACACACCTTCATACTCACAATTCATTCTTGGACAACAGAAGGAATTGAGACGCATTTAAAATTGATTTTGATGAGTTCGCAAGTTGTCCCTGCCTCTAGTTTCATATTGATGAAACGTTCCTGCCACGAATCAAGTCTTACCTTGATCTGCGGTGCATGATCGCTTCAAAAATATAGAGGCAGAGCAAAGTCAGCAATCTCTACTTCCCGAAGGTTCCCTACCCGACTCTCTGTGATTCAAATTTCCAATGATTCTGTCGCCCCTCTAGTTTGCAGCTGCAGGTGAACATAGTATGTGTCAATTCTTTAATTAGTCTAACCTCTTGTTCTGAAGGTTTTGATATTTTTAATTTGGCCTCCATTTATATCCAATTTTATAGCACATGTTATCTGAAGAGTTTTTTGTGCGACTCTCGCACTGATAGCCTTGTGCGTGTGTCCCCGCTTCATAACATGGGGTTAGAGGCTTTCCTGCTGAATAATCAAATGTGGTTGCCCCACCCTAGTCTCCAGATAAATGTTCTAAATTTTCCAACCAGAATATAACTGATAATATAAATCATGTTTTTGTACTTTCAACAATCGTAGTTTATATAGTATCATGTAGGTTATGTATTCTATGTTTTCCGCTCGTATCAGGTTCTAAGAATCCATTGTTATTGTTTTTCGTTACTGACCTGATCGGCCGGTCATAATTGATTTTCCAGTTAGATAGATATCTGTAACCAGGGCCGCCCACGGGGGGGAGCAATGGCGCAAGTTGCGCCATTGAAACAAAAATTGGGGGGAATGAAAATTTTGGGGGGGAACTTTAAAAAGCGGGTTTCTGATACGTTATTTACTAAGTTAAAAAAAATGTACAAGTTTGCAGTAGTTTTAACAAATTAAAGCTGTGAGAGGCAAAAAAAATAAATAAATAAAAGCAAATTAAACTTTGCAATTCAAACGAGGCGAATGCAGTAGTTCTACTTTTAGACCAACAGACCCCCGCCCCCGCCTTGCCAAGGTCGTTGTCAAGGGGAAGTCCACGCACCTCATCCCTTCCGCGCCGCCCAGTGCTCAGTCAGTCACGCATTGTCTTCAAGTGTAGTGTGTAGTGTGTAAACAACCTCAACACAACACAATAATTTATTAGTGTCTTTACGAACGTAGTGACCACTTGAATGTCGTGTGTGCGTTTCTGTTTCGTTTTGTTATACGAGTTTAGTATTAAGTAGCTACTGTATTTCTGTGCTAACTATAACTTTTTGTTTTATAGAATTAAATAATGCCTCGTAAATTAAAAAAGGCATTCAAATATAAGTGTTTGGAACTAATGTGCAATACGGTGCACCGCCATGACAAGTGGCTAGAACACTGTAAAAAGAAACACCTCTATAAGTTGAAAAAACAATATTGGTATAAAATATAAAATAACAGAGGAGAAAGAAGGTGATGGACCTTGGATACCCTACATGGGACGTGGAGAACGTTCTACTTTAACTATGGACGACGAACCTCAACCATCAACTTCTGCGCAATCATCGGCTATTGAAAGGTACCGCAATATTACAGTAACAAAATGTCCATATCTTAGTTTGTTTCAATTTTATAAGCAGGGAGTAAACACATATAGGCTATGCTCTATTAATGACTCACTCCTAAAGCTTTCAAAACATTAAAACCTTTCTAAGTAACAATTAATTAAGGCATTGAAGGCCATAGAAAAAGATAAAGCTTATAAAAGAAGACTAACAAATGATAAAAAACTTCAAAATGCAAGTAAATATTATACTGCATTGAAGAGATGAGGCCTGTGTGAAATGGTGACAAGCTAAATATATGTAAATATTAGCATTTTACATTTACAAACATACTATCAGCCAAATATTAAAGTAGTATTGGTCCAATACGTTATAAGCAAAAGCATCTAATGAAATAAAAATTCAAATACAATTTAGTTTAATAATGTATAAGCCTATTGGTCTATAGAGTTTTTGTAATTAAAATATCAAGATCGTTTTACTTGTTATTGTTACAGCTAACAGCTTTTGCTTTGTCCCTTCAACCCTATTAACACTCTTTGTATGTAGAAAGGAGTTGCTATCTTAAAAAAAAAACATTTTGTCATAATATATTTTACCACTTTAGTATGATATTACCATTTTGAGGTGCCCTGAGACAAAAGAGGTTTCTCTAAAAATATATGGCTTTATGTGTTTGTGTCAGTTTTTATCTCCTGTTCAGTATAGCAGAATGTGGCATATTATTGATAATAAACTCAAATACAGTTCTAATTAATCTGTACTTGAAAAAAGGGTTTATAGATTTTACTAAATTTTGACTAGCAGATTATTGATATAAAAGTTTACAGTGAAGGCATTTCTCTATATTTAGATTGGTGGTGCCTGGGCTAGAAGACAATCCACATTCTGGAACATCACCTGTCCAAGACCGCAACGACGAAGAAGTTGAGCTGCAGTGTCACCAAAGAGGAGATGGATCTAAATATACGCCTCTAATACTTGTTCACGATAAAGAAATTGAACTTCCAACGTCCTCCATGGAAACTAGCCTGCCAATGTCAACACCAGAAGAAGAAGACGGTTTTAGAAAATATAGAGGACAACATACCCACAGAGAAGATACCTGAACCTATTACTTTGACCGAACTTCAATTCTCTACAATCGATCCTACAGATCCAGCATTTTATGCAAACAAAAGACTCTCTGCTGAACTAATTAACGAAGCATTAAAGCTGGAATCGCAAGACCTAAGTATAATAGATTTTCCTTCCTCATCCGGTAGAAAATTCAACCCAAAAGTTAAAAAAAGTCTTTTACCTAATGGAACAACCAAAGATAGCAAGTTGCTTGTTTACAGTAGACATTCTGATGCTGTATTTTGTTTGCATTGTTTGATATTTGCTTTGCCATCAGAAAGAACAATTAGGGGTACCACAGGTTATAGGGGTTGGACGGATCATAGAGGAGATCGAGATATTGAACTTCATGAAAAATCAAAAATCCATATTTCTTCTCAAATTGGTAGATTGCAATGGATATCCTAAAAAAAGAGTTGATACTGATTTGACTGAGCTAAATGATAAATTAGTCAGTCATCACCGTGAGGTTCTATCGGTCGTTATAGACTGCTGTCGGTATCTGACCGAGGAGATGTTGGCTTTTCGAAATAAAGAGATCTCTAAACGGAAAACTAGTAAATTTATTTTTACGGACACAAACTGGCAAAAACTTATCAATTGAGCTATTAAAAACTCTCCAGGAAATTGGATTTGATAAGAACGGTATGATTGGGCAGAGCATGGATGGTGGCGGGAAACATGCGTGGTCCATTTAGTGGGGTCAAATCATTTGTCCTCAAGGAATACCCTAAAGCATTCTACATTTGGTGTTGTTCGCATAGATTTGCCTTAGTTGTCGAAAAATCAATGGAATTGTGCCCACAAATAAGGGACATGTTCTCAACTCAGCAAGAACTGTACAATTTCACGTCTGGACATAAAAGACATCATATTTTCGTAGAGAAGTTAGAAAAAGGTCCATGTCAGGCTAGAAAAAAGCGTTTGAAAAGAGTCAATACGACAAGGTGGTCAAGCAAAAACGATGCGTAAAAAAACCGTTATAACTTGCTATGATTGTCCTAAGAGAAACCCTGGAAAACATATCTGATAACACTCAATATGAAACGGACTCAAGAACATCAGCAAAAGGACTTCTGAAAGCACTATTTGATTATGAATCTGCTGCAGTTATGATCATTGCTGCCGAACTATTCAAAATTCTGTCACCAGTGACTGTTTGTTTACAGTCTGAAATTATTGACTATGGAATGATTCCGACGGTGGTGTCTGAAACTATTTCTAAACTCCAATCTATAAGAACCGACGAGGGATGGAACAAAATGGTGGGCAGTATTAATCATTTTCCTCAAGAACACAATCTCCAGAAAACTTCAAACAAACGAATCCGAAAGAGAAAAAGATTCATGGACGAACTTGCCATTGATGAATATAATATTAGATCCTATGGCAAAACTGAGGACAGAAGTCTTTCTTTAAAAGTGCTTGGATTCCGTGATCACACAATTACATGATTCGTTTTCCTGAAAGGACATTAAATTTTGTGCAGCAAATGGCTCATTTTTCTCACGAAAAGCTGCTAAATAACACTGGGCGGACGACACCCTAAACCCAGACATTGTCACTGACCTGTGTGGTTACTATGGATTGGAATACCGAGAAACTTTGTGAGGAGTTTGATGTTTTCAGTCAGTTATACAAAGGCAGCTATCAAAATATTAACCTGTCAGATGTCCTTTCTTCAAAAGATGATAAATACAAAAATGCAAGACTAACCAATGAAGAAGTTGAAGTTGAAACCCAAGATTCTTCTTATAAAACATTGGATTGTACAAGTACAATTGCAAAGCAACGATATCTTGATCAATAGATCAAGAAGGGCTTTATAAGACCCTATCGCTGTTTATTGAACATATCTGGGTTTCCATATTTGACATCATTTGTATCAGATAATTCTCGCCCTGCCAGCAACAAGTTGCTCAGCTGAAAGAGCAATGAGCAAACTTAAAATCGTTAAAAAAAGATTGAGAAGCAGTATGGGTGATACCTGGTTGTCTGATATGGCTGGTTTTGGCATCCGAAAAGGATGTTTTACAATCAATTCCAAACAGTGAGATCATAGACAAATTTGGCATTTCAAGTGAGAACAGGAAAAAACTGCTGCTTTACAAAGGCCATCAAGGGTTAAGTTCATCAAGTTAGTTACCTTTTTGAAACACCTCTAGCCATTTTGACTTTTAATTGTAGTACTCTACATTGATTTATTATTTTGTATGGCATATGGTGTTGTTTATACATTTTATTAAAACAATTTGACAATAATTATACTGTATAATTTATACACCCACATGAATGGTAAATTTTTTAGGGGGGAATGCGCCATAGCCTTTGGGGGGGATGGGCACCCCTGTCTGTAACGAACTAGATCATACTAAGGGTAAAAATCAGAACATGAGCTTCGTGTTTATGATGTTTTACGATTGAAGAAAGGCGTCAAAACTGCTCAATGTATGACCAAAGATGCCAGGACGGCTAGAAAGAAGAGAATATCGGTTCCAGCAGAAGGTCAGGAGCATGTTGAAGGCCAAAAGTACGCTATCTTGTTTTTACTATACCTTTTGATTACCAAAACTGTCTTTTTATATAAATGTAAATTTTTCGCCAAAACTTTTTGAGGCAAGGCAATTAAGTTTTTCTATTTTAAAAACACATGATTCCATAAACTTGGAAGCAGAAGAATTAGTATCGTACTACGCACTATAGTTGAACAATTAAAAAACCATAGAAATTTTGAACCGCATTGCTTCGGTATTTAGATAATTATAATAAAAATATACATAAAACAGGTCATATAACTATAAGTGGTACCTGAGAATAGGTAGATCCTTATTTTTAAAATTAAAACATTGGCGGTAAAGGGAATTTCTGCTCCCCTTGTCATAAAACAATAAAAATGCCTTTCCCTGGACCAGCAACATGTATAAACATTGTGCAAAATCATATCTTTATCCTCAGGCGTTTTTTTGCCTTGTTAAAACGTTGTCTAAATCCCCTATTTTAAGCGTCGTAGTTACTTATGGAGTGTATTTTTTTATATGTATGTCTTCAGGGAGGTTGTCTCAGATGTTTTTAAAACATTATAAACTGAGAACTGATTACTCCAGCTTATTAAATAGTGGCTCGTTCTGTGTTTATCAGTTTCCTTGAGGTGTTTTCTAAAGTTAAAGTTTATTGCCCTTGTAATTTTAAATGCCAAGGGTCAACTAGGTTGGTAAATTCAAGAATTCGTCACCCTTTCCCTAAACGTTGGTGTGTGAAGTCAAGCAACGTTGCAATTTAAATGCAAATATACATACTTGGCTTGTCTCCTTTGGAACACTGAATATTTTATTGATAAGACATATTTTATTTCAGGGTTTTATTCTACAGCGCTGTTGGTTTGCTATTGATAAACTGCCTGTGCTATTCCTTGGGCTTGATACTCTATGCGAGATATCATCAGTGTGATCCTGTCGCCGCTGGAGTAAGTTGACAATATTTGTGTGAAGGAAAGATCTGTTTCCTTCACAACCCCTCCTTCGTAAAAAACAAAGAGTACTTGTGTATTTAATGCACACTCTTAGCACACCTTATATATTCATCAAAGATTCGTTAGAAACTAATTAGTCAAACAATTTACCAGCACTAAAAATATAACTGGCTCATTGAATTATAACATTAATCAGTTTTAATGCTCGATGGCCAGATACAATTATAATTCACTTAAAAATTAATTGATGTACACGATTTAATTGCAGACGACCAGTAGATTGGTCGAAATTAATTAGCAATACGTTTTTCAAAGTCATACTAATTATTGTATAAAAACTGTTGAATTAAAGTGCAAAATAAATCATCCTCTAGGCTCATTTAAAAGGAGTAGGTAATTTGATATTCTTATGATATTTAAATGTAATCAATATTTCGAAAACCATTCGAGATGCAAATATGGCTTTTTTACGTAATTTTTATTAACTTTTATATGCATTTCAGAATAAATTTTATCTTGTCCCATAAATAAAAGAGTTAGGAATTATTTAAGACTTTAAACTGCGATCCTATTGGAACCCATGTTTTAACATGGCCCATGAACGTAGGCAGGTTTTTTATAAGATAAATGTTTGTACCAAATATTAGCTTTTTTATAATTTTATCCACTAGTTTTTGGTGATAGAAAATCCTTATGTGATTTACATGTAATGGATATCTAGAGAAAATGTCTAGACACAATAAATGGATTTTTATTTTTATATTTTTTATTTTTATATAAAGTTTAGGTCAATAGACCGTTATAATAATAACGGAGCTATTTATTTTTTAAGTTAAACTGCAGCTATGTTGAAACAACGATCTTAGCCGAGACGATTATGACACGAATTTGTGTACCAAGTTTCCTCTTATTTCGGCTCTTTTAGGTTCGTTATCGTTTCCGTAAGCCAAGTTACACTGCCACCATGAGATTGCACTAGGTCAACTTTGCATGCAAAATCTACCTAAAATTATAATAGCTACATAAGTTATATAGTTAAGTTACTTACTTTTTCTAGATTAGTATATCCATATGATTTATTTCATATTGTCAAGTTAGAAAATTGCATTTGTTCAGGTAATCAGGAAAGCCAATCAAATGGTGCCCCTGTACGTGATGGAAGTTGGTAGAGACTATCCTGGTATCGCGGGACTGTTCATGTCTGGAGTCATGAGTGCAGCTCTCAGGTAAAACGTAGTTGGCATTAGATGACACCTCTGCACGCTTCGCGTGTCGATTTCTGCTCACACACTACTTAAGAATTTACCCTAGATTTGTAATTATATTACGAGTAATTGTCACATGAACATTTTTCCTCATTGATCTACCATCTAATAGAACCCTTCAAACCCTTTTTGGCAGCTTTGCTGAATAAAGCTTTGGAACGCATAATATACTCATACTAAGATATTATAAAACATCCTATAATTAGGATAAAACACACGAGTGGAATTTTTAAATCTGAACCTACAATGTTTATCGTATGATAGTTCTATCCCTTATGATTAACTAATCATCTTTCTGAATACTTTCATAGGTTCTCATCATTACCGGTTACCTGTAATAATAATAATCTTAAAATCTGAGTACTGCAAAGTCAGATACCCACGTGTGAAAAACTCTTATCGCATACAGATATGCTTTAATAGGAATTTTAAGTCTGTGTAATCTCATTGCGTACTTTAAGCTGGTGATATTAGAGTAAAATATTTAAACTCCGCGTGGTCTAGTGGACTAGGAATATTTCCTCTAGTTCCATAGTACTAAAACTCAGTGTTAGGTATTCGGGACAGTGTAAAACTATACCAAGTACAGAAAAATTCCATTAATCCGGCATCCTACAGTTCGGCACGCTTAGTAATCCGGCATATCTTTTGGAAAAAGTAACATTTTCCTCAACAACGCAATACGCAGCGATGTTTTTTTTCCGCTCGTGGTGGTCACAGCGTATGGCGCGTGTGGTTAAGAGTCTAGACGTCTTTTTTTATTTCTTGTTGATGCCACTTGGCATAGGCTAGGTTTGAAAACCAAAAAGCCTCTTTGAACCTGTAACTCTTTTTAGTTGTGATTGCCTTGAATTATAAATACACATAGACATTGATAGCATGCAATAGAGAGTGATAATAACATTTAGGTTTAACAATTTATTAATTAGATGTTATTTTAAATTAGGTCCTTTCCTGTGAATTTAGATTTTCTTAAGATGATTTTAATTACAATAGGTTATTTACAATATGTGTGTCTAACCGTGTTTATTAGTAAAAGATTTTAGGACATTCTATTGAGAGAAGGATTAAACTTGGATGGTTGGGTTTTACGTCATATTCGGCCGACTTCGAGTGGTATCGATTAGACTCAGTCACGTGACTAACTTGATTTTTTAATATCAATTCAATTGAGTCTAGTAATGGTAGTTCAATTTCACAGTTATTGTGCTCAGCACAGATCTGTGATGGGAGGAAGACTCTAAACGACTGACGTTTCGCGGCAGTTGCAATCCGGTACGGGGCTGTGACCGGGATAAACGTGACCTCGACCTTGAACGTGTTGACCCAATTGTTGGGATGCGTAGACAACTCACTGCAAATAGACTCTTAAAAATAGTTCTTATAGAGCAACATATAACAAGTAATACCTACAGGTTATATTTAGTTTACTGTATTTGACATTTTTCTCTCAAATTTAAACTTACGGCATGATTTTGTTGTACATACTTAGCGTAAAATACGAGTGCTTTGCACAAGACTGGCATTTGGATTGAAAATTCTTTTGCAATACTTAATTTTCGAACATGTTTCCTATTTAAGTCACGGAAATATAAAAATGTGTTTCATCATTCAAACATTACCCTTAAAATGAATAATATTATCCTGACATAAGAAGCTTTATTAGTTATCCCCTTGTATACAGCAAAAGTCTCAAAACATTTTCCAAAAGGAATGGAAGCTGGAAATCAATATGGTGACCTTAACTTACTACATACTTTGGCAGTACATTCACGGCAAAAACAAGAATTCCGGTTTGAACTGCATTCACTTTGAGAACTGCATAAACCTTATGGAAGAAAATGTTTAGATACATAATATATGTGTTTTTGAATTGTAATATGTTAAGTTAAAAATTATAATTTAAATATATTTATTAATAATGCTCTCTGTGTTACAATTTATAATTAAGTTATACTGGTTTAACTTGGTCCAACGAATATCACCTGACCTTGCCTCTCAAACATTCTCAGATTATCAATTACACTTAAGAGGCCAGTAATTTGATCAAAACGCAACTGAAAGTCAACCAAAATGATCACATAGCGTATCAAATTAGAGCAGTAATAATTAGATACATCATAGAAATTAGATTTGGTGTTACTGGATTTGAGTTTCCAATATGTATTTAAAAATTTGTATATTTCTTATAGCATCATAATGTAAACATCAAATATTAACTCATCATATTTTGTTTGTACTAATTCACAAATTGTGTTCCAGTACACTGTCAGCCTGGCTTAACACTATTGGAGGAATATTGTATAAAGATTTCTTGGAAGTGTTCTATCCCGGGGTACAACATTCTGAAGCCAAACAGTCCACTTTTATAAAATCAATTGTTGTCATTATATGCATAATATGCGCATCTCTGGTTGGTGTAGTTGAAAAACTAGGGACCGTGTATCAGGTAAGACTGTTACTGAATTAGGGTTCTGTTATGTACAGTAATTAATAAAGAGAGGTGATCGGGAAGTTTATTCACAAGGAATTTATCAACACTATTTCCGATTATAAATAACTTTGGTTTGTATAAGTTACTTAAAATTAAAAACCACCACAAAATATCTGCCGACATACCCGTAAGAGTACGTACCCTAAGGTATATCTGAGGATATCGTTAATCATCTAATGAACTATGATTTACACAATAGATTTACACCTAGACATCACAATTCATGAAAAACCCCGCCAAGTTTTTAAATAAAATTCATAACAATTCACAAAGCTCCACGTCATCATAGGTCTTCTAGATAAAATCATGCGAAACAAGATGGCAGATGATAGATTCAACTGTTATCAAAATCTGCTCACGAAGTAACTCCACCCTGTCAGTTGTTATTTAATATAAATTTCGATTTGTATTTTGATACAAAACTTGCTTAGATTAATGAAATATTTAAGATAGCCCCATTATCCTCATTATAATCTGTATCTTGATGTAATTACATGCAAGTTTATTCAACCCTGCTCTATAATTATGTTGATCTTATCTACAATGTGATTTATATTAACAGTATAAATAATATAAGATGTAATTTATTATTATTATTAACATTATAATTAGTATTATTGACAATAAACTAAACTAGTTAATTAGCTTAAGTTTAATTTAGAATAAGTACATAACATATTAAGTTTGATTTTTTCATTAACACAATTAATAAAAGATATTGTGTACAATATACTACGCAATGTTATTCTTAATTTTACGTTTATAAAATTAATTAATTCTAAACGTACGTTAACTATTATTAATCAATATTAATATTATGAATTATACAGAGATATAAATAAATAAATTGCTTTTTATATGTGCTAGTTTCTAAATAAGTGTTCCCCTACAAATATTTTACCTTCCCAGAAATAAGGAAGAAAGATCAAATATTATTTCTACAGTTTTTAAACATTATAGTTTCAAATAGTCATCAAAATATTTTTAAGCGTATAAGGAAATACTCATGTGTACTTTAAATAAATGTTTATGTAAAACTATGGTAAGAAATTTATTCATGCAAGAGATTTGTACTAAATTATGCCATCGTATGGATTTTTGTCAATTTAATAATAAACCGTTACAATAAAATGACCCATGTAAAGACTTAAGGTTGAAATGTGTTCCTAATAAATTAAATTCTGGAACTTAAAAAATTAATTATTGATGCTATATTTCTCTCTCTCCAATAATGCTCATTATGTTCAATCCTAAAAACTTTTCGTGGTGCTTGAGTTTCATTTAACTTTCAGTTATATCATGTTATATTAAACATTTATCAATTTGCTTCATTAACCTTTCTATGCGCTATTTTATTGGATTATATATTTTGTAACACAATGTATTTGGTAACATTTATGGCACATTATTTTATTTTAGTAGCATTATAACAATATTTTATAGCGAAATGTTGTTTGGATTATTAAATTTGATTCCAGCTTATTAATCCAAAATCTATGATATAAGAATGACTGACATCCACCGGTCGTCTCTGGGCGTCTCTACTAATCTCGTTTATAAGATATTCTCTGCTATTAAACAATGTTTGATCGCTATCATTAAACAATAATTAGGATCCGTGATGTTCTTCTGAATGAAGTCTAAGGTTGACTTTACCTGTTACAGGTGGCGGTGAGCCTAATGGGCATTGCTCAGGGAGCGACCTTTTCTCTTTTTACTCTTGGCGTATTCTTCCCACGTGCTAATTCAAAAGTAAATGTAATAAGTTTTACATTCAGACCTTGCTTTACACAGGTGTTTTAGCAGACTCTGTTTTTAATAATCTCAAATCAGTTATAACACAGAATAACACAGAAACTAGCTATAACAAGTTACTAACAGATTCTTTTTTAAAGAGAAAAGATTTATCATAACATTTTAGACAGATAGTATATTAACAAGCTAAAAGCAGATGGCATAGGAAACAGAAAAGAATTACAATATGAAGATACGTTAATACATTCAGCATTTATTTGTACTTTTTTTGTGTGAAGATATATTAATGGCTGGTATTTTGTTGTAATATCTTCAAAGATCTGTAAGTATTGAAGTCTTGAAACTTTAAAAGATACTGGAATATTTATAAGAACATAAGTGGTTTTAGTTGAGAATATTATACATTTTATTTGTGACTGTGTGGAGTTAAAACTTAGACAAAAAGTTAATTAAGTGTAGGAATATTTTTGAATCGGTGTTTATTATAATAGCTCAATTTTCATACTGTAACCTGATTTTAAGGCAATTTTATACTACTGAAGGTTTGAAACAATGGTTCGACGGATTTCTAACTTTGCTATTTAAGTTAGTTAATATTCTAGGTAACTGATATTCTAATCTATCTGATCTATTTTTCTGGAGAACATTTAATACGATGTTTGATAATCATCAGATTGATAAATTCTGCCATTTTCCTAACAATTTCAACAACTATCTTACTATCCAGAACATCAAATTCAAATTTTTCTAGCATTTCGTATACAACATATGTTTTATAATAAAGTGTTGATTTCGAAACGTTGTAAATAATTAAGAAAGTAATATAATTTTTTTTCTAGGGTGCCATAGCATCAGCGGTTGCGAGTCTACTGGTAACCAGTTGGGTGATCTTAAACGCCCAATTATATGCTTTGGATGGAAAACTTCGATTCCCCGGTAAAGTCACCAGTATAGACAACTGTCCTGCCAGTATATGTGAAAATTTTAAGTGAGTAGTGAATTTAAATCCAGAGGTAATTCGTAGAATTCAGGATTTGTCGTACACAATGTGTCATTATGTCTTGTGCATTTATGAAACTATTTGATTCCCAAATGGAGTTCATCTCGAAGCTTTTGAATTTAAACTCTTCACTTATAATAACTAATAAGTAAAAAAAAGATTAGTAGAATTTAAATTTTTCTATAATGGCCCTGTCTAAATTAGTGATATATCACAAATGATCTTGAACCTATATATAATTTACTTTTAATTTGTGAGTAAATTGTTTCACAGTCAATTCATTCGTGTATATACTCGTAGTATATAACCTACTAATAGTTCGTGACAATAAATAAGATGGTTCATTATAGCATCTAAACTTTCTCACTATCGAGACCGTACCGCTAAAATATACGATACCGCTGGAAATTAGATTTTGACAAAAGTATTTATCAGTCCAAATATGATGTAGCCTAATTTTTTTTCGATTTGGACGTTAAATACAGACATTCAATTCATTATTTAAAAAATCGACTCAAAAATAATTTATACTTGAGACTTAAAATACTGTAAGTAGATAAGAGAGAGGTGGCAGAGTTCTTAGGGTAAAAACTTACTTTTTCAGGAATGTTATTTGAAGCGGATTACTCAATTACGAGCAGAGGAAAATATTAAAAAAAAACGAAATAATAACAGTTTAAAATCAATCTATTAGTATTAAACGCTGTGGGAACTTCCACGTTACTTTTTTATACTTGTCTAGTTCATACGCTAACTCATTTAGTGTAATAACTGTATGTAGATTTTTTTGTAATTAGCATAGAAATTGAAATTAAATTTTTCAAATATTTCTTCCCCGCTGAGTAGAAGTCCACACAATTTATTAACTTCAGTTAAGTGGAGTTTGTAAAACGGAGTTTGCCAATAATCCATCTGTACAGATGAGTTTCTGTATCTTTATTTGCATAGCATTAACGAATCAACGACTAACAAAATGAGCAACAGCAATTAATATATATTTTTTATACAGGTTAACAGCTTTTTTTATATGTATCGCTATCTTCATGGTTTAAGTCATTTAAGATGTTGAGGAGTAGCTGAACGTGGTTCCAAAAGAGTACTGACGGTTATAGCCGTTTGATCCCAAAAGAGTACTGACTTTTATAGCCGTCGATCCCAAAAGAGTACTGACGGTTATAGCCGTTTGATCCCAAAAGAGTAATGACGGTTATAGCCGTTTGATCCCAAAAGAGTACTGACAATTATAGCCGTTTGATCCCAAAATAGTAATGACGGTTTTAACCGTCCGTCATAGGCTTGTTCAAATAATCTATATTACGGCTGTTTACGTTCTCTAGTGGCGTTCCTACATACTATTTTTACTGGGGAAATGTGCTGTAGTATGCTAGCCCCTAGCGACAGAATATGTAACAGCTTTGCTGCCGAACTGTCCAGTCATTGTTTTGCGCCAACTCCTTTATAGGCTATGTTTAATTAATGTACTGGAGTGAATATAAGCGTTTTGAGAATACTGTGGTTAAATGATTGATGGTCTGGACTAAAATGATGTTATTAAGGTACATGCAATCAAAAACCCTTATTTAATGAGTGAGTGTAAAAGAAAAGAAACTGCTTATGAGTCCACATTTTGAATTCGCATGTTTCAAAAGTTATCATGCTTTACCAAAATTTGAAAAAGAATCGTTTTAACGCCTATGTGGTGCAAATAAGGCATTATTTTGGTCTTTTATAGTATTTTAATGCATTTTGAATAAACGCAATAGTTAAGTGTTGTTTACTCACCGGAGTCCATCAATGATAATTTTGCTTACTCTAGTAGACCCTAGATAGTTTATAGCTGTCAGTATTCCTCAACATGTTAACCTATTATTATTTCTAAGCTGTCTTCTCATTTCGTGGTGTAATAGCATGGAGCTTTATCATGAGCTTTTCTTTTGTCCAGTTCTGTAGCTCTTCAAAACGACGCCAAAATTTATTAATAATTGATTTGTGCTACAGCAAACTTTAGACATGATATGAACCAGGAAATTTAGATTTTTTCAGGACTTGTGCTTGCTGTTAACACCTATTTAAAGCAAGTTCATAAGAAAGCCATCGCAGTACTAAAACTTTTGACTGTAGCTTATGCCGTATGTCTAGAGTCTTATAATTTATTCTAATAAGAACCCTTAGGTTGGTTTATATTTTTATAGACACTTTAATTAAGATTGGTATTTCCACTCATTTTGTCTTAATCTCATTTAACTTACTTTAAAAATGATTATTTCAATTGTTGTGTTAAATATTTTAATGGTGTTCAACTGAATTTACTGATGATTGTTTCAGTTCAAGTACATCAAGCCTCTTCAACTATACTGGGGTAGGATCTCCCGTGGTCGCGGATAGTTCTGTACCGCTCTTGTACCAACTGTCTTACAACTATTACTCTCTGCTTGGCACTCTGACTGGAGTAGTGGCAGGCCTGATCGTGTCCTTACTCACCGGAACTCCCAACACCGCAACAATGAACCCTGACCTCTTCAGCCCCTACGTGCGCAGATTTCTGCCAAGAGCGAATCAGCAATTACATCTTAACAAAAATGAATATATTTTGACATCCACGAATGACGTAGACAAGACATTAACAACATAGTATAGCTATGTTAATTAAGCATTAATTCCAAGTAAAAACATAAACTTAATAATCTTTTGAGGGCAAAAAATATATTTCATTTTCTTACAATGAACAAAATATGAACACATGCTATGATATTACTTTTAGTTTAGTTTTAGCATTAAAAAAATAATTAGATGAAGGTACAGTACAAGTGTAAGTTTAAGTTGTGTACAAATTACTGTAAATAAATGCCTTACAAAATAATTTGTGTGAAGCTGCTCAATGTTCATGCAATTGATTACTTACTTTTATAATAGCTAGATTTCATAGAGCCATTTCAACTTTCAACGTTTACAAATTCACAAATAGTTTGCTTCATTAATATGTACTAAACTTTTAATGTAACCAACACTGAAAAAAATGTGACTCAATGCTGGAATCATTAAAGCAGACGAGACATAGGTAAAACACAATTGCGAAAGATTACAGTCTATGGAGTGAGGGCACACAGAGTTCTCCAAAAACCCAAGGAAGTGCATGCTAAAATTGTCGGCTTGGAATTTTTTAGCAACTGTTTCTAGGGCCAGGAAAGGAGTTCTTGTTGATTTCATAGGACGTGACACAACCATACATTGTACGAGTAATTATAAAACCTTTAAAAAGAACAAGACAAAACAAGATCAGAGGAAAGTTAAGTTCGAAAATCTTTTCCTGGTTACTTTTAAAGTGGGAGGTGATTCCAGATCCGCCTTGCAGTCCGGACCTGCACCCAGCGTAGTCGCATTTGTTTCCAGCGATGAAGACTTAACGCGATGTAGCGCTTTGATGACAGCATGGGACTGCGAGAGGGTATAAGTACCTGATTCAAGTCTCAGGCGGCAAAGTTTTATAACGCTGGAATTCACCGCTATGATAATTGCCTAAGTTTTTATGGTGACTACTTAGTATAGTGAATAGTATTTTAGTGCCACTTTCAAATGCATGTAATAATATTGTCATCTTGTACTTTGTTTTTTTTTATATCAAAGCGTAATCTACTTTCTGGATAGCTCACGTAAATAAATCAGCTATTTAGAAAACTCTCCATTTCGTCATGTATAAGAATAACTAATATCTATAACATTCAATAAACGATACATTACTATTTATTATATTTCATTAGTTAAATTTTAAAGATCATATCACTTATTATTCAGTTTACCGAGTGTAGATTTTGACTTATCAATTTAATGTATTTCAGTTTAATACGTTGTGATAGACTGATAATATCAATGCATGAATCAAACTAAGCCTTTTTTAATGCAGGTAACTAAGATAAACTGATTCATGTTTCTTTCAGTGATGCCGCAACTATAAGCAGTAACAATTCTCAATGACGCTAACAGAGTCTGAGATAATAACCTTCTCTTTTACCGGCTGGATATGATCCTTGATAGGGGTACAGTACACCACATGTCGCGTAACAGGGTTCGCTGAGGTTGCATCCAAAATTTAAAATCTATAAGCCTCATGAATATCTAATTTCCTGCTCGAGATGTCCTGCGAAGAGACAAATGATCACACAGAAAAAAGATCCTTCGACAGACAAAAGACAAATTGAGTTAGCCTTCTGAATAATAGTCAATAAACAAATTTCATCGTTTGAAATGCACCATCATAGAATTTATTCTGGTCTATGTAGAAATTTAAAGTTTACAGATAAAACCTCAAAATATCTTGCCACATGATTTTTTTTTTTTTTTTTTTCATTGAATTAGATTTCATATCAATGTTTAAATAATAATAGTTCCGGAGTGGTGAGGAGGGTACTACAAAGAAAGAGTACAATTTATTTATTCTGTTATTTTCTAGTTTCTTTTATTCTCGATACACCCATAAAACCAATGTAAACATATTTGCTAACGCTCAACCAAATCATCGAACTCTGTCATGACTAATAGAAATGAAGTCTCGTGCAAAATTTTAAGTTTGTAGATAAGTTCGCTAACAAGATATCGTGCGGACAGACAGACAGGAGATGTACAGACCGGCAAAGGCGAAATGTTCAGCCCCTCAATTGATAGGCTTCACTAACGCTCAGCCAACAAGACAGTACATCACACTACGTGTCGGTAACAGACTTTGCTGAGATTGCATGCATTTCATCTCAAGTCAATAGGCACAAGTGTTACTGTGTCACACGTTTAAATGTCTATTCCAGTACACACATTAATATAAATATTTATAATTATTACACTCCGCTTACACAGTTTATTTATTCAGCTATTTTATCGTTGTCATCATAATCATTCATGAGGTAAATGTAAAAATGTTCACTAACGCTCAGCCAACAAGACAGTACATCACACCACGTGTCGGTAACAGACTTTGCTGAGATTGCATGCATTTCATCTCAAGTCAATAGGCACAAGTGTTACTGTGTCACACGTTTAAATGTCTATTCCAGTACACACATTAATATAAATATTTATAATTATTACACTCCGCTTACACAGTTTATTTATTCAGCTATTTTATCGTTGTCATCATAATCATTCATGAGGTAAATGTAAAAATGTTCACTAACGCTCAGCCAACAAGACAGTACATCACACTACGTGTCGGTAACAGACTTTGCTGAGATTGCATGCATTTCATCTCAAGTCAATAGGCACAAGTGTTACTGTGTCACACGTTTAAATGTCTATTCCAGTACACACATTAATATAAATATTTATAATTATTACACTCCGCTTACACAGTTTATTTATTCAGCTATTTTATCGTTGTCATCATAATCATTCATGAGGTAAATGTAAAAATGTTCACTAACGCTCAGCCAACAAGACAGTACATCACACCACGTGTCGGTAACAGACATTGCTGAGATTGCATGCATTTCATCTCAAGTCAATAGGCAACAAGTGTTACTATGTCACACGTTTAAATGTCTATTCCAGTACACACATTAATATAAGTATTTATAATTATTACACTCCGCTTACACAGTTTATTTATTCAGCTATTTTATCGTTGTCATCATAATCATTCATGAGGTAAATGTAAAAATGTTCACTAACGCTCAGCCAACAAGACAGTACATCACACCACGTGTCGGTAACAGACTTTGCTGAGATTGCATGCATTTCATCTCAAGTCAATAGGCACAAGTGTTACTATGTCACACGTTTAAATGTCTATTCCAGTACACACATTAATATAAGTATTTATAATTATTACACTCCGCTTACACAGTTTATTTATTCAGCTATTTTATCGTTGTCATCATAATCATTCATGAGGTAAATGTAAAAATGTTCACTAATTCTCAGCCAACAAGACAGTACATCACACCACGTGTCGGTAACAGACTTTGCTGAGATTGCATGCATTTCATCTCAAGTCAATAGGCACAAGTGTTACTATGTCACACGTTTAAATGTCTATTCCAGTACACACATTAATATAAGTATTTATAATTATTACACTCCGCTTACACAGTTTATTTATTCAGCTATTTTATCGTTGTCATCATAATCATTCATGAGGTAAATGTAAAAATGTTCACTAACGCTCAGCCAACAAGACAGTACATCACACCACGTGTCGGTAACAGACTTTGCTGAGATTGCATGCATTTCATCTCAAGTCAATAGGCACAAGTGTTACTATGTCACACGTTTAAATGTCTATTCCAGTACACACATTAATATAAGTATTTATAATTATTACACTCCGCTTACACAGTTTATTTATTCAGCTATTTTATCGTTGTCATCATAATCATTCATGAGGTAAATGTAAAAATGTTCACTAATTCTCAGCCAACAAGACAGTACATCACACCACGTGTCGGTAACAGACATTGCTGAGATTGCATGCATTTCATCTCAAGTCAATAGGCACAAGTGTTACTATGTCACACGTTTAAATGTCTATTCCAGTACACACATTAATATAAGTATTTATAATTATTACACTCCGCTTACACAGTTTATTTATTCAGCTATTTTATCGTTGTCATCATAATCATTCATGAGGTAAATGTAAAAATGTTCACTAACGCTCAGCCAACAAGACAGTACATCACACACCACGTGTCGGTAACAGACTTTGCTGAGAATGCATGCATTTCATCTCAAGTCAATAGGCACAAGTGTTACTATGTCACACGTTTAAATGTCTATTCCAGTACACACATTAATATAAGTATTTATAATTATTACACTCCGCTTACACAGTTTATTTATTCAGCTATTTTATCGTTGATAAATCACACCACGTGTCGGTAACAGACATTGCTGAGATTGCATGCATTTCATCTCAAGTCAATAGGCACAAGTGTTACTATGTCACACGTTTAAATGTCTATTCCAGTACACACATTAATATAAGTATTTATAATTATTACACTCCGCTTACACAGTTTATTTATTCAGCTATTTTATCGTTGATAAATCACACCACGTGTCGGTAACAGACATTGCTGAGATTGCATGCATTTCATCTCAAGTCAATAGGCACAAGTGTTACTATGTCACACGTTTAAATGTCTATTCCAGTACACACATTAATATAAGTATTTATAATTATTACACTCCGCTTACACATTTTATTTATTCAGCTATTTTATCGTTGTCATCATAATCATTCATGAGGTAAATGTAAAAATCTTCACTAATTCTCAGCCACATCCCATATTAACAATCGTCAAACACGATGTTGTTAATATTTAAATGGTGCTTTATGTAAAATTTCCAAGCTCGTATAGGTCAGTTTGTCTTCAGGTATGGTGCGGACAGACAGACATACAGATAGTAAATCGTATAATTTAGTAAATTCATACCACATACGAGACCAGAATTTTGCTCCTTCCCAAGCTACCGTATCAAAAATTAATTGTTATTTTATTGCGTGAATTAATTAAAACTGGATTAA
This sequence comes from Homalodisca vitripennis, assembly GCF_021130785.1. NCBI lineage: Eukaryota > Metazoa > Arthropoda > Insecta > Hemiptera > Cicadellidae > Homalodisca > Homalodisca vitripennis. The sequence continues at coordinate 37,456 of NW_025779046.1, read as the reverse complement.
GCTATTATGCAAAATTTCGCAAAAGAATTACTCAATAACTTATGGGTTTGTGATGGATAAAAATTTTTCAGCGTAACGTCCTATGGGTTTGGGAATAATTCCCTCCCTTCGCTATATTGAGTAAGAAAGCAATACAAGAAAAGTATTTGTAAAATGATCTTTTCACTGGCATGTGCAAAAATCTTATAAAACAGAATAAAAGGTTATAGTACAAACTCGATGATACTGATAGAAACTGCAACAATCTCAGACAGGTTTTGAATCTGCACCATCTCTAACTAAGATCCAAAGTCACATCGGACTTAGGCAATAATGCTATCAGCGCTGGCATCAAAAATAATTATAATTGTTAAAATGACAGCACGGCCATGTGGTTAATTATTTTAGCCAATATTTAAATTTGTTTACCTATATGTATATAGTGAAAGCATAACAAAAGTAAAAACACCTCTTATTTCAACATTGTGGCAACATGGCAAACCAATTTATTTATTCTGGGTCACAAAGAAATGCACGAGATACTAAATGCAATTTTTATAATATAAAATCGTCGAGGTGACATCGCATCCATTTCTCACTTATGGGGTATACGATACTGATATAATTCCTAGACCAAACCGAGAAAATACTATGATGTAGCAAATATGGATTGGAAAACAAGAACTTTACTGTATCATGTACTATCATTACATTTGGATGGCAACTGCCACAATGTAAGTATTGAAGTGTGTTAGTATTATTTATGTTGATTTTAGTTTTTAAGTTTCAATAACAATATCTATATCCATTCAATTTAGAAAACTCTACTGTTTCAAACCTCATTACAAAATTATATATAGGTCTATATGTATCGTATTGTTTCTCGAGGCAAAACAGCAAACTCCAATTTTACGTTGGAAATATAATTAATTTAAACTAGAAGTTCAAAACCTAAAATAAGATTACTCACACTTTCTCTTAACTTCTGGTCCTCTTAATCATGAACACTGTAAAATATGTACCTGATATACGATATATGATTAATTACAGTTTAAAAAGATCAAACGACCCTATCATTACAAGTGCTTTCATTAAGAAAACTATGAACTTCGACTTAGGAGTTACTCTACATTGATATAAAATAGTTCATGTGTAGGTTCTGAAATTCAAAGTGGAGGAAGCTATTCAAACAAATATACGGATTGTTGTATAGAAATTGAGGGCGAAGCCACGAATACGTGTTAGTTATTTTATAAACCTTTCTGTAAATTGCTCACATACCCACTCTCATCTGTCCCTCTTAATTTACTTCTCTCGTAACAGACAATATTCAATGGCCTTTCCAACCCGAATCATCTTATTTAATTTATCTATCAACTAAAAAAGCATGCAAATATGTTAGCAACAAAATTAATATAGTCAATTAGAGAGATAAAATGACACAATGATTTTAAAAGCGCTATTTACCAGAATTAAATTGTTTACTTTACCAGTAGTAGTGTTTGTATGAAGGTAGATAGATTATTCTGTCAACGTTACAACAACAAATTACTCGCAATTCAACTGCACACTTTTTTATTAAACCGTAATTTGGTTTAAGTGGTTTTAACAATTTTCTGTAATAATGGCATTAAGTTATAACTTATTGATTGAATTTGAATTGAAAAAGTAAAAATATTATTCCGTGAAACTTAGAAACTTTATATTGCATCAAATCTGCAATTTTTTACGTATCCGAAGGAGTTAAGATGTCTGTCCCAAGCATATACAGAAACTTCCGACCTCTGATGGTTTTCCACTACATCCTAGGACAATTCACCTCGACAAATGTTTTAGGCCAGACTTCTGAGAATTTAAATTTTAACTATTGTACAGTACCAGTCTTGAGTTTCATCCTGCAATCGTTGATTAGCATCAAATGGAACGTAACATTTTTGACGTGTAGGTTCAAAGACAACACTTTCATAATTGTCCATGACCTATTATCAGTGGCAGTGGATTTGGTAGTGATCGGGTGGCTCTTGCTCGGATCCAGAGATCTGATCAGAAGTTTCAAAATTATTGACGATCTGAGAAACATCCTTAGTAAAATGACGTCAAGAACAGAAATATCTAACCTTTCCGTTTTCGGTTGGCTGACGTTAACAACTGGCGTAGTATTCCAAATGGTCTTTAGTCGAGTTTCCACTTTAGGAATGGGGGCGACCAATTTTCAGTTAGTCATGCAATACATGTTTTCTGTTTGCTTTTTCTTTAGAGCATGCTTGACTCTAATATCACTATTCTACTGCTGTAGCATTATTATCCGAGACTCGATCCGGGTTGGCGTAACAACCGAGATGCCAACCCCAGGCATCTACAATCTCCAGAGGAATTCTGCCATCTTCTGATGAAGTTCGCTCCCCTGTTTGATGATCTCCAGAAAACATTATCTTTGCACGTTCTGGCTGTAATGCTCTACTTCAACTACGGTGTTTTAAATGACTCGGTTTATCATGCGTATGCTGACGATCCTCTAGCTGGAAGTTTGGTCAAAATTATGTCTTGGTGCGGCTACTTGGGACTGCTTATTGTCTGCGTGGCTATGAAATCTGACCAGGTAGGATTAGTTACAGGGTAATTATTGTCACAGGGAATATAACTTAACGGTAAACGGTACATTAAACTAGCTCAAAAATGTACCACATTTCAAGTACTTGTGATGGGGTGTAAAAGTGAATTTCTGAGGCGTATACGCTAGTTTAGGTGTAGGTTAGTATTAAAATTTAAAATTTTTATTACCAGACACAATGTTCAACAAAACAGATTTTCCTACAATACATTAATGTTGGTTGATATTGATTTCAGTATCAGCGTTTATCAGAAGAAATCTTCACGACACTAGTGAGTCACTTGCCACAGAGGGAGCTCATGAAGGTAACACTTTTATTAATTGTGTTTTATAATAAATCCCAATTTTTTAATGTATGGAATAGCAATAGATTAATTTAATATCAATAAACACTCATAAAGAAATAATCCTTCAATCAAATCCTAATCTCTCACTTGCCGGGTGAAGAGACTAACCACGCAGTAGTGTTTGTCTAACCACTACTAATGAGTCTTCAAAACAATAAGTGCTACAAAAGTACCCTTATTTTGTGTTCATTTATTATTTCTTATTTGGTTGTTTAGGTGATACATGTGTTTGATATAACCAAACCAAAAAAGCCAGTATCACGTGATAAGAATACAATTTCCTCAGGAGACTTTCAATGTTATGAAATTTGTATATAGGTAAAAATAATGTATATATAAAAATATATATAAAGTGATCCACATAAGCTATTTCTAACATATAAATTTAAAAAAACACGTATAGACAGACAAACAGTAAAATAAGTGAGATAGGATATTATCTTTTACTTATGAATATGAATCTTTTATTTGTTTTTATTAATCTACTATCGTTTTCTTAATTTATGCTAACCTCGCTCTATATATTTACATACACAAATGATAAATGTATAGATATATGTTAAATATAAATGGTTTTACATATATCTAAGTCAAATCTGCCTTTAGAGTATTACTACCATAACAACTAAATAACCGTAAGGAGGTGTCCTGTATAGGTACCAATGGGAACATGTGGGTTAACATGATGTCATACAATATTAAAGTAATGGTATAAAACATTTTCTTCATTTTGCATTCATAAAGAAAGGATTGATAATTGTATAGAGAAAATTTACACGTCTCAGATATCGAACCTGTATAGCTGGTGCCATTATTCATACAGGACTATAATAGTAAATAGTTAGGGAAAAATTGCCTTGAACTTTTCCTTGAGTTTCTCTGGCATTGCTGATACTTCTTTTAATCTTATTTATAACACACAACCCCCGGATACAAAAATTAAATTATGTAAAAACTGCAGGAACGTCAAAACATTGGAAATTAAATTACTTGAATGAGGGTGGATTTGCATGAAAGCAATCACTACAGAGATCTGAATCCTCCAGAAAGAGCAATTCAAGATTAAATTTCTCTAATAAATAAAATGGATAAAATAAGAGCCTTTAAGAAAGATAATGTAGCAAAATTCAGCCTTATAATTTAGCTTACGTTGCTCCGATCACGAAACTAAAAATACTTAGCTTCAGAAAGTTTTTTTGGAAGAAAGTAAATATAAATACATTTTTAGAATCTTGGAGCATTGGAAAAACGGTTTATTGTAGTATCACTAGATAAAGGAATACATCATTTTCCAATATATAATTTTTTATTTTGTGCAAGGCCTTTCTGAATCAAAGATTCCATCATCAGGCACTTCACAAATTATAAGTGCCTGATGATGAAATCTTTGATTCAGAAAGGCCTTGCACAAAATGAAAAATTATATATTGGAAAATGTTGTATTCCTTTATCTAGTGATACTACAATAAATACATTTGTATAATTTAATTAATACTATGGCCACAAATAAATAAATTCACTTTTACAAGTTACCTATTCAGTTTTTTGTGACAAATCGTCCATACCTAAAAATATAATATACAAACATCGTTAAACTTGTCCTACGAATTTCTTAAGTAAAAAAATTAACATTTTTCCAGTGAGTTTTCTAAACTTTAGTGCTTTTTAAAGATACATTTTGAGGGAGACAATATTTAAACAGAGCTTTAAAGTGAGACTTTTGTTATAAAGGTTAGTTCAGATAAAAATTTGCCAATTTCCAGCTATAAGTCATTGAAATCCAATTGGTTGTTAGTAAACTGGTAAGTTACTTTGAGTATTATTGAAGAATTTACAGAACAACACAACTTGTTCCGGATATGCTTCGTTAACGTCCTGTGAATTGTTCGTTAACTGTTAACTTCATTGTTGTCAGTTAAGACTGCTCGTGTCTCAGTGTGACGAGGGTTCCAGGGATTTTACTGCCGCAGGATTCGTAATCGTCGTTCCGCAACTGTTCCTTGTGGTAAGTTGTCTCTAGTCTGGTCTCGTTTTATCCGACAAAATAAAACTTTCCTTCACAAATTGTCCATCTTTGTACAATGTTCGACGACTTGTTTCAGTTTCTATCGTTTGCGATCGACTACTACATTCTCTGTGAGCAGAACATGATCTACCTAAGAGAAGTGACCGGCATCACCGTGACGTCACCTAACTCGGAATATAATTGCTAGATCGTTTTACACAATGGAAGGTGTAGCTGCTAAACTAAATGACTGTTGATGGGTTTACAGGATACAAAAATACTGAATGTGCAAAATTACCTATCATTACTTCTTATATAAACTCTTTTTACAATACTAGTATGTGTATGTGTGATTTAAGTTGTCTGCCTGATATTAATAATGCAACTAAATAATTTATTGGACTATTATAGTAAAATATTATATATTCGACCTTTAGTTTGAGAAAATGCAAAATACTGTAAATAAAACCCCGAACACGTTTAAAAATTTGGGCCTTACAGTAAAATAGATTTTTACAGACATGTGTAATAGAAAGTGAAGAGAAATGTCAGACATATTGCTGAACTCATCTGGTAAAACTTGAGAAGAGAGGTGTATAATATTTACAACTTTGTTACTTTGTAGTATAATTTGTATACATACAATATATACAGGAAAATGGAGTGGTGTAACTTTTTACTTGCGCCATATAATAATAGCACTTACAAAGCTATTACTATCTTAGTTATTCAGAATTTAGTTATATCAAAAACCCATATAAAATAATCAAAACTAACTGTTGTTACAAAAGCAATAACACAATGTAGAATACCTTAGCTGAAGATATTGAAAGTAACCACCGTTGTTATTCATACACCTAACAATTCTGTATTAGAAAGTGTCAACTGCACTTGACACTTCTTCAGGACTTATAAACATTTCATTGTAAACAATATATTTTAGTCGTCCCCACAAGTAATATTCCAAACAAGTTAAATCCGATGATCTTGCCGGGAAATAAACTGTCCATTGTTCATTAAGAGTTTAGCGGACATTGATAGCATAGTGAGGTGGAGCCCCGTCTTGAAGAAACAACATATTTTGACGAGTGTGCCGAGAGAATAATATTACAAATTACGTAAGAATACTTTTCAGGAAGTGATTGTCAATTTCACCATTAAAATTACTTTAGAAAATATGTGGTCAAATAATTATGCCGTTAATTATTACATACCACGTGTTTATAGAATTGCAGTTGTCCGTGTATGATTTGTTTAAAATGAGGACTGTATTGATATTATTTGATTAAAATCGATCATTTACTTCATGAATTTAAATTTGAACCCACACAGCCAGGCTATTTTTTTGCCTAGTTTATATTATCCCACTGATTTTGATCGTGTGGGTGTTCTTTTAGTATTACCTACCAGATAGTGTGAAATAAATCTATACCAGTAGTCTTTTTACCGTATTGTTAAATGTATTTAAACAATCTATTTGATTTCGAAATAAATGAGCCGCAAAAAGTGTGTGTTTTATTTGCCGTAGTCGAGGCTAAAGTTAGTGGCAAAACGTAAACATTTCTGTTGTTGGTTATTTAATTCATTTTTGTTTTAATGCACAATTCTGACAAATTCCTAGGTCACTTGTTTGATCAGTGGAATAGTACGCTATTCCTACCATTAAAACGTTTAATTTAAAAATTTATGAAAATATTGGAAATGTAATATTTTAAAAGATTATTACATGCCTATTTATAGTTAATATGCCTGTTTTTTTATAAAAACCCTTTCATAAAGAAAATACACTTCCATTCATTTAGGACAATGCACCTATTTTAAATTGTTTACTATTGAACTTTGTTCTAAACACATCCGCTTTATAATTTAATTTTTAATGCCATTCCTTACAAGTGGGCTTAAACGTTATATGAGTAGCAATATCATCTAAGAAACCCTAGATTATTGAACACAAATTTTGTTTGTTTGTTGTTGTTAAAGTTGCAATGATATAATCTTATCACATGCCTACTTTTGTTGCTTGGGTCTCATGTCATATTAAACCTACATTAATACTCACTGTCGAGCCAAGAGAGAGTTATTTTGTGTGTTTATTTTGCTATTAGTTTAACAATATCAACTAAAAAATAATTCGGGTGGACCTACGGAGCTCTTTTGATGTAAAAGAGCTCTGCCCGTTGAGGCACGTGCATAACAGTGCCGATAGCCGAGTTGTCTAAGACATTGGACTTTGAGTCTGAGTTAGAGATAGCGCAGATTCGAATCCTGTCTGCTACTATTGCACTTGTTATCAGTACCATCGACCTTGTACTGTATCGACTCTCCCTCTTATTCTGTTTGATAAGATCCTCGCACAGGCCAGTGGCCAATGAGGACGGGCAGAATAAGGCATAAAAGGAGATCGGCTTCTCCTTAATAAAAAATAAATAAATAAAAAATAACCCGACCACGGGATATGTTTAGTGTATCAAATTCACAAAGGACGAATTATTAATTTTGAACCTTTTTATGGTTTTTATCAATATAAATAGTCAATTTTAAAATATTATGTATTTTAATATGCAACTACTTAAAAACACTTACTAAACACGTTTTTAACACGTCACAGCTCAGATTAATATAGTTAAATGACTATGCTCTGATTAAAGCTGTAATTGTTTCTTTATGTCTACACTATGTTATTTGTGGGTTAATAACTCTTAACCCAAAAACTGCAAAAAAAATTAATCTTACAACTGAAAGTAGATCGTTTAACTTAACGTCCGATGTAAGTCTACATATTTTTAATATATATATTTAAAATTACCATATCCTTTAAGTATAGTTTACTGACAAATTTCAGATAAGATAATTGAATTGGTGTTTTTGAATAGTTTCTTCGTTTCCTTTTTGTCTTAAACTAAAATTTCACTGCACTTTTTTTGTGAACAAACAAATTTGTATGAAACTAATGATTACAATATTTTTTGTGGCACAAATAAATATAATCCAGTTCTATGAATTCTAAAAGATATTTATATTCCATTCTTTAAGCATTTTGTTTATTTTATAGGCAGTCCTCTCTCTCGACCAAATCCCTTAAAACAAAAGAGGAAGGCAAAGTTTGTATAAACACATAATCAATAAGTGAGAAGTTTAAACTGATCAGTCAATTACGTTTGAACTGAACGTAAGACTTATTGAAAGATAAATTAGAACTAGTCTTTAATAAGTTCTAAGTTCTAAGCAAAGAGAAGGGAATCTGTAACAATTACTAGAATACGGGCTTTAGTTACATAAGCACTCAGTTTGTATCAGTTCAGGTACACAGAACTATTTTTATCTTTTCCAGCTTTGGTCTGCTTCAATAGCTCAGCCTATTGCCTCATCGCCTGCTAGTCTAGGCACATGCGGTCTGTCGGTATATATCAACCACATTGTATCTTATCGTTTCTATAGATAAATGGCACAGATTAGCCTCTAATACATGATACATATACGCTACCTGTTCATTTGTACGTCTCTTTGTGGTTACGTGTGACTGTCAACGACTTATTTAGGAGCGTGTCAATAAAATTACATTTCGTCATCTTCCTGTACAATGGAACATCAATTTTGCAACTCAACGTTCTGGGTAAGTTAATAATTTTTCATGATGTATTTATTAGTAATTTGTGTCATTTTTATATCGTAATAAAAACTGCCAATGAACTGTTAATATGTAACTAATGCAATTCAAGTTCGGACAAAAAATGAATTCCCAGTAAAGCCTTGTTAATATTTAATTTTAAAATTTATGTGACTGGTGAAATAAATGTATTATATTAATGTATTAAATATAAAAATATCAAATAAACAAAGAACTTTACGCAAGAACCCCCATTAAACTTTTGTTGTTCCAATATTTTTATTTCTGTATAATATTCATGTATAAACACGCGTAATAAATAAAAATGAAAACTGTAATATAAAAACTGAGCATGTTTTTAAACGCTTCTAATTGTGTGATTATTAAACATTGGCTGTGTGCTTAAATAGTGAAAAGTTTGAATTCTTAAAGATAATATAAATGCATAATTTCTTATAAATATTAACTTTTTTGAATGAGAACAGAATTAATGTGATTATATATTATCGTAAAATATTATTATTACATATATTTATGTTATTATTATTATTATTTCTTTGTTATTATTTAGAGTACTAGTTGATAAAGTAAAACTTATTACTTCATACATAACTAAAAATATTTAAACAACAAATGTATGAGAGCACTTTTATATATCAAAAGTTTTTATGATATATATCATATATATATATATATATATATATATATATATATATATATATATATATATATATATATATATAGTATAATTAGCTGAGCTTCAGTAAAGCCTACACTTGTGGGGCTAGGAATATTCCAATTGTATCTGTCTATTTGTCTGCCTATACGCACAATATTTAAAAAACGAATAGACATATGTTTTAAAGCTTAATTTTGTTATATTAGCAAAACAAAGTCGATGGTAGTGCATATCACTCCATAGTATTTGGCTGAACGTCAGCGTATATTTTTAAATTGGTCTTATGGGGAGCATTAAATTTCAGCGTACCCTTGCGTTGCAGTAGCCTTTCTAGATCGCCAGAACTTTTATTGTTTAAAACACTGCTATTGAATCTACAGTAAAGAACAAGACTTTGAATGCATAGGCGTAGCAAATCCAGAGAAATTTTTAATTTTTACGTAAAAATGTTTATGAAGTTTCATTTCTAAATGACAAGAAAGAGTTCTATGATAGTGCATGTCAACCAAATTGCATTTTCGCTAAACGTGATTCAAGTCACTCATTAGGATGACACAGTTTCTCTTTTCCCGATTCAAATCGATGAAAAACTCTCATTACTTATAATTGTCTGTCTCTCTATTTATCCGCAGAACACCTCGAGAATTACATGGGCTATAGACTTAAAATGTTGATGCAATCTCAACGAAGCCTGTCATGCGACACTTGGTGTGGCGTACTCTTACCGTGTTATAATTGTGACTGCTCTAATTCCAATTTAAATTTGTTCCAATCATAACTAACCAGTTAAATGAGTATACTAAGTAAAATATTTTTTTTTAATACACTGCTACCAATTTAATGATAAAAACAGAATTACGAGTTTTTGCGGTTTAATTATTTTGGTCGCAAGTAGCGAGACTTCCCAACCTGAATTAAATTTGAAATTTTTCTGCATATTTTACTCTGTTAGGATTAAATGTACTTAACTTATTCATTGCGGATTTTTTCCGTAATAACAAATCTTGCCTTAAAGTTACATTTTTAGAATGAGAATATAATGTCAGTTTTATATATTATGTTATATAACACTTCATACGACGACCGCTTGTTATATAATTTAGTTACGTAACTATACTCACATAGCTTGTATTTTGCTACAAGTTTATGTTTGGTTGCTATTGATTAATTGTAGCATTATTATGAAAGATTTGTGTTCATTGGTTTTGTAACTCTTAGGATACAGTAAATAGGAGAAAAAACGATGTAATTATGTAACACTTAAGACAGCTTCCACACTTGAAGGTCTGTGAAGTGTTCTAATGAAGTGGGTTTTGTAACAGACGGAAGAGAACACTTGAATGTTAAATCTGTTGATTCTTACTCATTATGTCGATTGCTTCTGTCAGAGTAGTGAGTGTATCAAGTAATTATTTTAAATACATTTAGTCTTTACATTGCAATTATATTAGTGAATATAAAAATGTGGAATGCCCCTTAGTAGCTATTAAAAATGGTATTCAATTTTATGAGCAAAAGAACACTTTTGGGATTATTTATTTAAATCCCAAATGCATCTTGATACGCACTTATAGATACGTCCCAGCTTCTTAGTATTTATTACAATATAATATTTGCAAAAAGTATTTGTTTTGTATAACCCTTTGCTGATCGACTTTATATAAAACAATGTATACGTTTTTCATATTTATTCTGGAAAAGCTCTACTTCCATTTGTTGTGTTAGTGTCACAGTTTTTCATTTATTTAATTACTGGCAGTTACCCACGACTTTGTACGTGATTTCCTGTTGAATTACAGATACTTTTTAGGAACTAAATGGCATTTAAATAGCATTACAAATACTCCTAAAAATAAGTGATGGTTACTGAAAGATATACCAAAATCCTGATCCATTTAACAATAATTGGACATTTAAGTTTAAATAGCAATGTGTTGGAGGCCCTGAAGTTGGAAAGTGATAATTTCTATGAATACCAATGAAGTACACAAATTTATTCCAAATATTTCATAATTTTTAATAGCTCCAACTATTTCAATAGCACTTAAGATATTTTAGGCCTGAGTGGTTTGTAGTAGAAGACGGGAGTAATCGTAGTGGAAGTACTTAATATGTAGCATGATGAAATGCTATGATAATTATTGTGCACTAGAAGAACATATCTTTAGTTCATATTTCAGTGTTAAATTATTAAGAGGTAGAAATAAAATACTGCTGATTGATATTTCAGGTTTAGCGCGTAATGAATTGTCTCTGTTTCGAATTAACTATATTTCACGCGCCGTAGTAGAATTTTCCCTTCATTTCACTATCAACACAATATATAAAATACGTACTCGGTCTGGGAAGCCTACTTTATTCAGAAAGTATCTACTTTCGACTCTTTTATTGTTTTATTGTTTTTCCGGATCAAGCCAATCCACTTTGAATGGCTTTGTTGCCTCATTCAAGAAAATATGTATATAAATAGTTCTGAAAAGTCTTACTCTGTAAATAATATCTACTTCTACGAATTTCAATGTATTTCCTGTGTAGAATATATCCGGTACAAAAATAGTGTTTGCATTGTTACCCTGATTAAGAAATGATGTGCACAAGTTGATCTTAAAAGTCTACTTCGGTCAAAAAGCTATTACTTCCATCTATTGTCCAAGCTATCTACTTTCGGAGTAAGGTATTTCAAGTTGGCGCTAGTCTGTTGGGATCACATATACACACTTTTTAAATTTCACTTCTCTGCGACAGTCGGCAGTCAAAAAAATATTTATTCTAGGGTTGCAAACCTCATCAGTTTTTGATCATTAAAAAAATCCCTACTTAGTCTGGTGAGAGCAGAAGGTAAAAATATAGCAAAGGCTGCAACTATATCGATGTTGTCTCTTATGACCGCTAGAGCTACTTGATGAAAACGCTTTTGTATTTATATTTAAGTGATTAAGCACGTGTGTCTCTCTAGAACAGCGGGAAAGGCTTCCTGGAGTTGCCTCCCTAATTAGCTCCTATTAGTATTTTATCTGCAAAAAACTTGTCTTTTTCAGTTGAGAGAATGAGGCACATTTCTGTCAAATTTCATTTTCCCAGACATTTGACAGTTGATAGAACAAAAATAAAGTTCTTCTAGGAGTTGCAGTTCCAAATTTAATCCCCACGGATGGTTGATCTTCATGAAAAATATTTTATCTGTTAAGAGCATAATACACATACACATATACTCGTATGTCACATTTTATCTTTCTAAGGCATCCAGAAGTTAAATTTGATCTTTTTGAAAATGCTTTGGCTTATATATTCAACGTTTGAGGCATACGTGTACCAATTTTCAACTCTCTGATATAGTGAGAAAACCATTAGGAGTGAGTGAGGTCTTTGCCTACAGTGAGTATAGAGAGAGAAACCTAATAAAGTCCAGACTATGTAATACCAGAAATTAGAATTTCTTTGTATGAAACAAAATGATCGAAAGTTTAAATTTTAAAGTTAACCATATCAATTAAAATAACCAATAATTACCAATAAATGGGGAGAGAGTGGAAATTGAATTTAGTAATATGAATTATACACTGTTTATCGACGAAGTTGATCCATTATGAAAACCATGATAAATGGTGTTATATTTGTTTCTTGTTGCAATTTCTGATATTTCATTTGTTTCTTAATCATCTAGAGACTAATTATTATTCCGAGTATTATTATGCTAGCCTGTAAGCTCATTATAAAGATTAATCGTAATGAGGGTTAAGGAGTTACATTTTTAAATTGTATGGAACATTGATAATTGAATTACACCCACTGAAGAGACCCTGAAGTTGGTAGTTACTATGTTTTTAAAACAAATGTGAAATCTTATATTTTTAATGTTATTTTTGATTGGTGTTAAGTTATATTTTTAAGTTGAGAGTTTTTAATTTTGGGGCCGTTCAAGTATTACGTAAGCACTATGGGGGGGCGGGGGGGGTCTTTGCTTTGCTTATTTTAGATGACATGAGGGTAGGGGAGTCTAGATGATGATTACGTCATCGGTAGTTATTTTCTTTTTTACACGAATGGCAACCCATACATTGTCTTTGCTTGAAAAAACGAAACGCATTTTCGGGATTCCCGCAAGTAATACATACGTTTAGTGAGCAGTGCGCGGTAATTCCCCTACTCGCGTTAGAACCGAGTAAGGGGAGTTACCGCGCGCTGTTTCACTTGTTCCAAATTTTCCTCTATCAGTGTATTGTTTTGTTTGGATGCTATAGCGAGTAGACGTATTGTAAGCATATTTAAAGCAAGTTAACATTTGTGTTACCATTCATTCCATTAGCCAAAGTTTAATGTTTAAATAATAATATGTCGTTTCAAATAGACAAATCAAATAGAATTGTTTGAAAGTTTTAAAAAATCTCATACAAGTACAAAAGTAGAAAATGTACAAAAGTTAGTTACGAAGTGTGGCGAAATTACAAAATTACAAGCAAAATCCGACAAGGAACTTAGATATTATTGTATCTAAGAGAATCGAAGAAGAAATTGCAAGCGGCGACTAAGAATAAATCCAATCTACTACATTTTTTTCTAAGGTGAGTGACGAAATCATTTTAGGTACCTATGAATACCTACTAGAAATATTAGAAATCGCCAAAAAGATTCTCTTTTGCTAATTAGAAAATATTATGGCCTATCTTTATTATGTAAAGAGGTAATATTCATTATATAGATTTATTTCTTATAATTGATTCCGTTAATTGGTCACAAAATACAGGATGTTAGTTTTATATACATATATATACCCACAGAAAACTATACTCTATTCAAATAGGTATTTAACACAATGTAAACAATCTTTATATGTCTTTTTATTGAAATATGTGGTTTTAAAATTGTAAACTGTGTAAAATCTGTTTGTAATTCATTTAAAACTCAACAAATATTAAAATTGCTTTTCTGTAAGTACATAAAGGTGCGTACAGACATCGCGAGGCGTGCGCCGCGAATGGTTCGCACGTATACATGTGCCGGTAGCATGCCTCAGGTTGATGTATGCGAGACGAACCATTCGCGGCGCAAGCCTCGCGATGTCTGTACGCACTTTTACAAATATCTGATTTTATAATTGCATATTTCAATAAAAAGACATATCAAGATTGTTTACATTCTTTTAAATACCTACTTGAATAGAGTATAACACCCTGTATTTTGTGACCGGAACGAATTGCTCGTTTAAAGATATTAGATTTAAAGCATAGGGTTTTGTATTTACCATATATATTGCCATACGTTGTATTTATGTAGCTTAATAAGAATCTTTAGCAGAACCCATAGAAAGTTTTTATTTTTAGGCAACCTGTAAACCTGCAGAAAAAACACAAATTACACAGCCAGCTTCAAATATTAAAAAACAGAAGACGATCAAATAAAAACCGTAATGAATCACAACAGCAATGCGAAATTAATAAAAATACAGATAAACAGAGACCAAAACCTTCTCAGGAAGCTATGAAAAATAAGATTGCTCTACTCGAAAAAAATCTGAATGCTTTGTATTCTGCCAGAGATACTATGCCAAGCCGTGCTGAAGTTGATAAACAGATCATTAAGTTGCGCGAGGAAATAAAAAAAACAGCAAAACAGTCTTTAAACAGGAAGGTTCAAAACGCAGTTGCCCAGAAGAAACACAGGGATGGTATGAAAAGAAAGTTAGAAGATATTTGTCATGAAAATCCAGAAATGAAAAAAAAGACTATCTCTGAGGGATTCAGTGGGACGTCCTAATCTTGAAAGCAATCAACCTTTACTATTGAAAACAATCGCGGATATAGCTTTATTTGGGAGTGCGGCAGATGATAGAAGACGATCGGAATCAATTCGCAGCGTAAAAACTCTTGATGAACTCACACAAGAATTACGTAAAATGGGATTTGACATTAGTCGCAGTGGGACATATCTTCGTTTTGATTCCCAGAAAATCTAATTCTGCAGAGGGGACGAAAGACATGTATCGACAGTCCCTGTTAAGCTCATTCGGGCTCAAACTGATCACCACAAGAGCCACTTAGATAGCAAGTTCGCTGAAACATCAATCCATTATTTAGAGAACATAGCATCCATACTAGGACCAGTTCAAGTATTTTTTCATATCTCAAGATGATAAAGCTCGAGTCCCTATTGGCGTAACTGCGGCAAATAAGCAAGCACCTCTTCTAATGCACATGGAATATAGAATCAAATTGCCTGATCACGATTGGGTAATCGCTGAGCGTCATAAATTAATACCATCTGTTTATGCTGGTATCAAAATCACTTCCAATATGCTAGGACAAATTGTAAAATGTAGAAATACAGAATGCTGTCGTCCAAGAAGTGGCCTATTTAGACTACTACACAACAGGTTTCATCCACCACCTGTAAAAGTAAAACAATCAGTTGATGACTTGGTTTTAGATGAAGGAGGGCAAATTTCTTAATCTTCCAGTCAATTTAGCTCTACGCTAAGTGCTTCACTCAAAGATTTCCTGCAAATGAAATACGATTATATTTGTCCGACGGTACAATTGAGGCTATCAAGTCGAACACACAAAACGTGTGGTCTTTATCATGCTTCCGTCAAGTCACTAAATCGTCACATCGAAAAGATCCATAAGAAAGTAAACATGCACACTGATAGGGAAAGTTAGACCTGTAAGAGTCGCTGCTCGTCGTGTGCTAATGAACTGAATGATGTGCATTATTCAAAACTTAGAGCACCATGATGTTGAATGGCTCGATGAGAATGACGTAGACATTCCAAAATCGGATGAAAGCGAGCAGACTCACAACACTGAGCAGCAATCGAAGCAATCCAATGTCATCGAAAACTTAGAATCATGGATTCGGGTTTTCATGGACTGAAGACTGTTAATTTAAATTTAATATATGTACCAAAAATTTAAAATAAAGTTTGTTAAGTTAGTAAGATATAATATTTTTGTCCTTTACTCTATGTTGAATACCGTTTTCAGTAAAATATAATCTCTATCCTAAATCTATTTTCTTATTTTTCAAATTATAATTATAACGTTATAAAAATTTAAAAAACAATACATTAATTGACAAATGTTTACGTAAAGCCATGGGGGGAGGGGGTAAGAGCTTTGCTTACTTTTGCTGACAAGAGGGATGGGGGGGGTAAATAATTGCAATAAAATCTGCTTACGTAATACTTGAACGGCCCCTTTTGGGTTAAGTGTCTATACTTTTAAAACGTCTGTAGGAATTTTTTATATTTCTGTAATATGAAAGTTGTCGTAAGCTAGTTAGGTAAAAGTATGTCTAGATTAAAATCTGAAGAACTGAACAGGTTTTGTAACTTACATTGAAGTGTGAAGATATAAGATAAAAAGTAAAAACAATTAAATTATGCCAAGGTGGCTGAAAAAATAGACGGCCAATCAATTGTGATCATGTTGATTGTAATAGTATATTACATTTACCCCTTCCCCTATATTGCATGAAGGAGTTGTTGTGGTAACTTCCCATGGCGATGGTTCTAATGTGAGTTTATTGCATTGGTTCAATATTAAATATTAAATAAAACTAAATTTAATAAAACGTAAAATCTTACAATGGATTTAAGTAATACAATAAACACCTATTTGTGTATATATATGTATATATATATATATATATATATATATATATTTGTATAATGAATGTATTTTATTCGCACTCAGGTTTTAGATGTGTAAAAGCCCAATTTCCTCTCAAACAAACAAGTATTTTCCTTGTAAAGTTTAAGTCAAATATTTTCTCTCATATTTGTTGCTTTCTTAAACATATTTAAAAGTACGGTACCTCTTCACGTCATCAAAAAGCGCTACCCAAATTTAGTAACAACGTTCGAAAGCTACTTCAATTCTAAAGAAGTTATTCGATATAAATATGTTATAAAGATATTATTCAATATTATATATATTATTATATAATATTATGTATATTAAAGAAGTTTGAATAATGCAATCAGTTCATGTCAATGAGACTTTTTGATCATTTCTAATTTTTTGAAAATTCTAGGATGTGAAGAAATCTTGGGAAACCTCGGACCCAGACTTTTC
Source organism: Homalodisca vitripennis (assembly GCF_021130785.1). NCBI lineage: Eukaryota > Metazoa > Arthropoda > Insecta > Hemiptera > Cicadellidae > Homalodisca > Homalodisca vitripennis. The sequence goes on along the minus strand of NW_025779046.1, from coordinate 20,156 downwards.
CTTGTGTTTCGAGAAGACGGTGCTGGTGTGGACGCCTTGCCTAGTGTTGTGGCTGTTGTCTCCTCTAGAGTTATGGCTCATATACACCAGCAAGTGTCGAGATATACCCTGGGGACTGACAAACATAGTCAAACTGGTAAGTACTGATGTTGTGGCTGCTCTCTTCTCTAAAGTTATGGCTCATATACACCAACAAGTGTCGAGATATACCCTGGGGACTGACAAACATAGTCAAACTGGTAAGTACTGATGTTGTGGCTGCTCTCTTCTCTAGAGTTATGGCTCATATACACCAGCAAGTGTCGAGATATACCCTGGGGACTGACAAACATAGTCAAACTGGTAAGTACTGATGTTGTGGCTGCTCTCTTCTCTAGAGTTATGGCTCATATACACCAGCAAGTGTCGAGATATACCCTGGGGACTGACAAACATAGTCAAACTGGTAAGTACTGATGTTGTGGCTGCTCTCTTCTCTAGAGTTATGGCTCATATACACCAGCAAGTGTCGAGATATACCCTGGGGACTGACAAACATAGTCAAACTGGTAAGTACTGATGTTGTGGCTGCTCTCTTCTCTAGAGTTATGGCTCATATACACCAGCAAGTGTCGGGATATACCCTGGGAACTGACAAATATAATCAAAGTGGTAAGAATAAATATGAAAATATTAAATTATATTTGTGTGATTATAATATATAAGTTTATACATTTATGAAATTCGTATTGATCAATGAACTATTAGAAATTATTTCAAATTTATTGTTTACCATTTCTTATCAGAACAACTCAGATTGTTGTTCCTATATGAATTTAATAGTCTATTATGATGTTCTTCAGTACAACTTTTATGACCGTCTACGGTAGTTTAAAAAAAATACTTCTTTTTGAAATAATAGTTCTCTCAAAGAAATAGTATTCAAGTGAAAGAAATTGACTACCATATTCAGCAATTTATATAATTATTAAGTACCTTTCAGTTACTGATGATGTAGTCTCGCATATTTTGTATGTCAATTGAATGAGTAAATTAACTGTTATCACATATTTGAACCTTATCAGATACACCTATCGGGAAATAATGCCTGCTCACTCTCTTGAAAAGTGGAGTGCTTTCATTAGATTTGTGATGCATACAATTATTTAAGGTAAAATATTCCTATCAGTATAAATAATAAGATATAATTTCTCTAAGTTGTTGGTTAGGGAGTTATACCTAAAATGCCCATTTAATATTAAACATTGTATCGTAAACATTGGTTTCATATCAAATATTAGACAAAACTGGAAATTAAATTATTAAATAATATAATACTGTACGATTAGTACTTTTAAAACAGAGTTAATATTTGAATATGGTGTTTTAAACCTCATAAAAAGTGTAAAAAGAGAGAAAAAGCTCAGAAAGTCTTTTTTAGAAAGTTCTTATTAGATACAACCTTTGGGTCTAGTCATTTCTCAAAATTACGCACATACTGCCGTGCGTAAACATTTACAAATTAGATAATTATAAATTATAGCATGTAAAACATAAATATTATTCTATACAACAAATATAAAAGCTGTAATTTGGAGTTCCATTGTAACATTCTACAATACGTCATAAGTCTGTCAAATGCATGGTGCAAAAAGTTTTGTAATCTATCTATTATACAATATTTAAAATACGTATGATTGATATATTTCTTTTACAGTTGTTAAACTTGTCGTTGATAACTGTCAGCATTGTGAGTTTGAGCTGGTCAGCAGTTCGATACTTCCAGGATGACCAAGTTTTCCTTTTGGACCTGTGGACTCCAGCCATTCAAACAATCACTTTTGTACGTACCGTAATTCATTAATTATACTTTTATTAATATATTTGTTATAGTCCATCAGCTATTTAAAAATTTATAGTTTTATAAATATAATGTTTTATGTATGTTTTATAATGCTATTTATAACGCTAATTTATAAGCTATTGATTTCGATTGTTGAACATAATTGATTAGTTAAACGCATACAGCACCATGATGTTTATAAAAGCTAAAACATGGGATCAATAGTGACACTTGCATGAATCATCAGCAAAATGGTCTACTGATTTCAAAATCCGAAGTAAAATATGTTCTTTAAAAGAATGTTTTAAGTGAACCGTTTATTCTGGGAATTCATCAACACTTTAAGCATCTCAATTATCCCCTACAAATTGTAAATCCTAAACATTTTTTTGGCCTTTCGTCCCGCAAATGCCAAGTCTTGTCAACAAATCAGCAACTTTAGATCTGATGTCAAACTCTAAGCTAAATGTAACTTAGATTTTTATTCTTTAATGAGTGCTATTCTGAAATACATTTTCCAGCAACTCTACTACTCTTCATAGATCTTTACCATTAAAAGCTCGATAAGGCTGAACCAAGCAAAATAATCGTCTGATCCCAAGCAAACTAAAAGTTTATTACAAATTTTAATAACTTTCATAAAATAAATTCACCTATAACAGCATTAAAACCTCCAAGTTTCAGGTTACATGGCCTCATTCTGGACACCTGTAGGTGTTACAAAACTATTTATTTTGCTTTGTAACAAAAACAAGTAAATATCAAAATGGATAAAAGGCTGATAAACCATAAATTTTGCTTCTTTGTAACGACTGTAACGTAGGCACGCAAGGGAACATAGTTTTGATCTACAACTGTGTTTGGGAGAGTCGATGGCCGCACAGACTATGACTGGATTTGATTTATAGATTGCGCATGTTAATTCTTGCAAATGACCAATTAACATCCTATCATCACCAACGAACTTGTACTGTATCAACCCTACCCCTCATTCTGTTTTATAATATACTCGCGCAGGCCAGTGGTCCATTACGTCGGACAGAATAAGGCTAAAAAAAGGAATGACCTCTCATTAATAAAACTAGACACATACTGTTACAGTCGAACTATTTATCCACTGAAACTGTATCCGCCAGCGTGAATTTGGATTCTAGTCTTTTTGTGTAAAGCTCTTCATGTCCCAACTCTGCAAAAAACTATAAATGTGTGTTTTTAAATATTATGACATTATTAGCCAAATTAAAACCAAAATTAGGGTTTAAAAATGCGCAATAATACGGGTTTTACCAGAATTTTTCTTCATTAGCTTGAGTAATTAGTAACAATGGCCGTGTTCCAGATGTTGGCAGCAGTGCTCCTGATATTGGACAAGGTGAGAGGACTTCACACGTCCGGAGTCTTGTTCGTGTTCTGGCTATTGTTGGGCATAGCTGGTGCTGCACAATTCCGCACTGAAATCTTACGAGATAGCACGACGGTTTGTATTTTGTTCTGAGTAATGAAGAAAGGTTAATTTTGGACATCCTATTATATGCGAACTAAACATTTAACAAACTTAAACATGTACTTTGTATATGTTCCATCTCCAGTACCGAAAGTGGTCTTTCACGTTACATATGATTTTTTTTTTTTTTTTTTTTTTTTTTTTTTTTTTTTGGTGCAACAGCCAAATAGTTTTGCAGATGATGCTAAAGTTTTAGCGGAGTCTCCTCCTCGCGTAATTACAGATTATGCTATACACCATGTGACGTAAAACGTAACTACGTGTAAAACAATATATATCTCACTGTAAATTAAACTCAAGCGAACTGACTACGTTACGTTGGAACTGCTATGTAGCCTAACAAGTCGTTGTCAGACATTTAATCACAAATGCCTGTCATATCAAGATTAGACTACTTTTTGTCACAAATTAATTATTTAAATTATGTTTATATCATTTCTACGTTTATACTGCTAAGTTTGTAAGTACAACTGATTTACTTTACATTTCTACTGCCCATTTTATTAGCTACTACTGATATACGGAACAGGCTACTAGCGCAACTGGTGTTAGAATGCACAACTACTACCATTACGGGATTAATCTCCAGCTGTTTTAATTTTTTTCATCTAGACAGGGAAAATGCCACTTCCCCAATAGCGAATGACTCAGTGTAGCGGGTCCGGCGATTAACCCGTCATAACCAAATCAAGTAACGTCAAGGGGGCTGCTGCTTGAATGGGTGACCGCAGAGCGATCCTCTCCTTGTAAGCTGTCCGCTTGCCCGGCCATTAGTGGTGGTTCGGAAGTTACTTTTGAGCCGTTGGTCCCCCGGTTACGTGTTAGAGAGGGCTTCTTAGTCCTAACTTCGCCTGGTAAAATAAGGCATTACTTTACTTTACTTTACTTCCGGTACTAACAGGTAAAACTTCTACACTAGATTCAATGACCAGATTAAAGTTGCTGTCACCTTTAAAGAGTCCTTAAAATCGTATATTCGTCTGCCCGTCTCATTCTAGAAATGTCCCAGAGCCTTGAAGCGTAATTTATCCCAATAAACATACTGATCTCAGAGACTCGAGGAACATTATTGTCATACATAACAACGCAAACGTTCACGACACTTTGAACTCAACACGGCGTACGTGGCAAGACTTGATAGGTCGCAGAAAAGGAGATTTGTCACAACTGACTTTAAAATCTAAAAAAGCTGACATGTTCGATCTCTCTTTTGTAGCTTATTTATTACTTAAGACAGGGTGAGCTTTTTACATGATCGCACATCTTGTGATATCTTTTTAAATACTCTACTTCATTACACGAGCATTGCTATACCAGACAAGCATACACATTTGAGCACTGTTTCATAGTACATTGAGTTTGATCTCACTAGTTTAGGTTTTAATATTATAAAGAAACTACGTTTTACAGGAATCAGAAGAAGAAAACTTCAAGTACATTCTGTACATGATTTACTACCCAATTGTTTTGCTGATGTTGGTGCTGAATCTTTTTGCTGATCCTCCTCCCAGAAGTACAGATTACCCAAAGTATCAGGTAAAGTGAAATATATATATGAAGTGATAATCGAGCTGTTTCGAGATACTTTATTGTTAATAAGACTGTCATATTTCAACATTAGCCTGACTTTGTTAAATATATTTAAGTATGTCACTAAAAGTGCTTGGACCAATTATTGTATTTTACGAAACGTGTACCTCCATATTTGAATGCATGTGCGCAGCCGCGTAGATGTTTGTTTGTAAACGTTGGTACAGGAACAAATTTGGCCTGCACTTTTAATTAATATATATATATATATATATATATATATATATATATATATATATATATCGTTTTAACTTTTTGTAAAACCTTTGTAACTAAAAAAACTTTATTGATCCAAAAATTAAAATTTTTACTCCAAAAAAAATACACTACAATACTTTTTATTCAATATTTTGAGCACATGAGAACAAAGTAGTAAAACTAAATTTTTATAAATGTACTCATTCAAAAATTATGTATCGTTTTAATTTAGGGTAGAACTGTCGTTTTAAACTGTGATTATGTCAAAGATCAGGTCGTTTGTTTAATTTTGAGAAAATTTGTCAGGTTATTCTAATCGATCTGTACAAATTTAATTTTGCTCGTTGTTATAGCACAATAATATATTAATCTAAACCAAAAATACCGGTTTTTTTTTAAGTCTTGGCGATTTATTTATTTATAAATCATACCACATTTATAAAAATAAAAATAATAAAATAATACATATAATTATGTAAAATACAGTTGAAATCGTGAACCCAAGTGCCGTAAAAATATATTTTCCTAAATGTTTTGTATTAAAATCTCATATTTTGGCAGAATTAAATTTGCATTTTGGATCATAAAGGTTGAATAACAGCCAAACCATATTTTTATGTATGAATCCATTAAAAACTGCCGTTCAAGAAAAATAAGTTTGGTCATAATAGTTTAAATGTATGTGCTGTAGTTTATTTTTCATACGTAAGAAGATTATACGTTTTCATGAGGAATGCAGTGTTCATATATACAGTTACCTATAGGTAAATTGAAATTTTTGCTATGAAATATTTAAATTATATATTTTAAATGCAATTTTTACACTCCGTTTCTGTAAAGAAGAATGTCACATCAAATTTATGACTTATTCAATTAAAACTGAATCAAAACAGACAAAATGCTCTTAACGTATAGTGTTTTTGTTGATATTAGTATTAAATGTAATGTTTACTCAATGTTACAGAAGCTGTGTCCAGAAGTTCAAGCATCATTTATTTCTAAAATTATTTTCGGGTGGTTTGAACCACTGATCTATAAAGGATTTCGAAAGCCATTGACTGTATCAGATTTATGGGACTTGAGATACAAAGATACTTCTTCACAGATAGTTCCTCGCTTCGAGAAAAACTGGAAAAAGAAATTAGATTACAGTACAAGGTAACAAATAATTAATCATTAAAGTATAATCCTGCACATACCTTTCTAAAAGTTCATTCTACTGTCAATAAAGTATAACGTGGTATTATATTTTAATTTTTAGAACAATATAATAATTTCACAAATTTGTAGATAATTTTATAATCCAAGAAAAGTATACAGCAGAGTTCTGAAGAACACTACAGAACAAAAGGTAAGTCAAAGACGCATTGGTAACTGTTTTACTCTTTGATCTTTTGTTTCTAAAATCAACGAGTTATTTTTTTTCCAAAAGAATGTGTTTTTTGGCGTTACTTACAGACGGACAGACAACGACGTAGTTTTATAGAGTCCTTTTTTAAAGTACTGAGTCTTAGTCATTGTTCAACACTTGTACAGAGATAGTAAAAAACGCCAAGTCAAATATTCTAAAAGGTTAAAAGAGTTGCAAGAAAACGTTGTTTAAATAACTAAAACTTTGTTGAGGAACTATATACTCTTTCATATAAGGTTGCCTCATAACGGGTTTGTGCGACACACCACATAGCAGTTTCTGCTCACGCATCTGGATGTCAACCAGCTTTGCCTAAACATACGCCATTCTTTCATTTCTTAGTTCTTGAGGGCTGACAACTACGTTTAATCTGTTCACTAAATAAAATTTTACGGGCTTCATCGTCGGTGGCAACTTAAGTAAGCCCAGCGGCAGCTTGTTGGGTCATTCTCAAGGCTTTCTTTTAAGGGCAATGTTATTTATAAGATAAATCACAACTTGCTTGTCACTCCTCGTTGCTTGACTACTTCTTTCCTAAAATTAAACTTATTTTCTTTCATTTTCGTATGGTTTCTGTAGAATTAGAGTAGTCGAACTTTCAAACAGACCTTACAACTATATTACTTATAGCATCTAGCATCCTCCGAACACCTTTAAAATCCTTAGTCTAATTTATTCTAAGTTATATTTTGCTTTAGTTACCTATGTTACACATTTTAAATACATTTTTAATATCTTCAGTTACTTAAATATTAAAAGATTGCATCAATATGATAAAACTCCATTTTAATGAAATGCTCACTGAAAATTTGTTGTTTGCTCTCTCAAAATCGAAGCGCTTATCCTTCACAGGTTTCTATGAAGACTAATTAAAATAGGACGCTGATTTCCCTCAATTTTGCGACTGTTGTCAGTTGGTAAAAGTTAATGCACAAGATATTTACTAAAATCCATTAATTATTTATTTTTTACTTCAGGTGTATAATTTTGTTATGGCAACATATCATCTATTGAAACGTAATGCGTGTACATTCTTCTTTCAGAACTAAGTCTAAGACAATACTGGGTGAAAACCCACCTGCAAAGGAAAGTGAGACAAAACCTGTTTCCGTACTTGGGCCACTATTCAAGACATTCTGGTTGCCAATTGTTGCTTCTGGATTTACAAAAGTTTTATCAGATGCTTTAGTATTTATCAATCCACAGATCCTGAAGTAAGTTTCCATTTAAATTTACGTTATAGTGTTTTATTATTCATCATTATTACAAATATTTTTTATGAGATAAAAATGTAGTTGGTGAGCCATAATTTCATGTTTCTGTTTGGTCAGATGTGAAATGCCAAATCTGAAATTAATCCTAATGATAGTGAAAAATGAAGCTGATTGTTTCAGCTGCAAGAGCAAATATCTTTTGCAAAAATATTTGTGTATTTTCAAGTTGTAGTGAAAACTTACTATTTTTACGAAATCTTAACTTTTAAAACTTTGTAACAACTTAAATGAAATTACCTATCCACTTTTAATCTAATAAATATTACATAAATTTATTTCTAAGATCAGAATAAAATTTTGCTGTTGAACGGCTCACTACTAATTTTTCTTGAAGGACGTATCGGTCTGGAGTTAACATAATTCTTGTATTCGCAGCCTAATGATCAGTTTTGTGGCCGGTAAAGACTACCTATGGAAGGGTTTTGTGTACGCTGCCGCCATGTTCCTAGCCGCAGAGATGCAAACCATTCTGACCCAAAACACATTCATGAATATGTATAATGTCGGCATTAACTGGCGGACTTCACTCATGTCATCGATTTACAAAAAGGTTTGTAAATCTTAATAAATTAGATAATGTACATGTCAAGAAATAGATAAAATGTGTATGTCCATAATCGTGTTATGTATATATATATATATATATATATATATATATATATATATATAAATTACATATATATATACAGTTTGAAAATATCTTGATCTATAATTTAAAATCCAAGTGAATGCTTAAAGCACAATAATTACTAGAGCGCATCTAGATTAGCAACTAAACGTCTTTAATTAGACTATAATTCCGTTTTAATTTTTGAAAAGTTATTTTCTTATTGTGTTGTGCTAGGCACTTCGAGTGTCCAGTGCCGCCCGAAAGAGCTCTACTGTTGGAGAAGTAGTTAACCTGATGGCGGTAGATGCTCAGCGTTGTTCCGACTTCGCTCAGTTTATCCACTTCATATGGACGGCTCCTATAATCATAGTCGTGGCCCTCTATTTCTTGTGGCAGATCCTCGGTAAGTTTCCTTAAATTGAGTGATTCAGTGATTTGCTTGTAAATAAGTATGGAATGAATGAATTTAAACACGATTCTTATATCTTTTATTGGCTTCTTGTTTTAGAAAGCACATGATACGAGTATTCAACCAAGTTCACTTTTCAACTGATTTACTTTGGAGTCCCCTAATTGAATAATTGATGAATAGAGATCTTACGATTATTACACAGCCATCTCTGATAATTAGTAAGCGTAGAATTCTGTACAATAAATCGGTGATAGTCTAAAACCATACGTCTCATTGAAGTTACGATATTAACTATGGCTGGTCAACAGAGTTCGCTAGTGACGCGCTGTCTCGTCAGTGGTCGTTTTCAGTCTGAACGTCAGAGCGCACTGTAGATAGTGTTATAGCACAGACAATGGATACGTTTCTATACAGACAGTTAGCGACCGTGCGCAAAATTTAGTTAGTGGATGACAGCATCAGAGAGCACTAGTGTCGCGCTAGGCCTCACTCCCGTTGCCAATAGCAACAGCAGTAAACACACGCGCTGGCACTGGCGCGGCGCGGCAGATACACTTCCTCGTCACCTCACCGCTGCTCTTGCTCAGTGCTCGCTCAGTAGTCTTGCTGCCTCGTACAGTACACACTCCTGTCTTTGCCTGAGTGTTTTCATTACCTCAAAATATAATTCTGCGGTCAGGAAAATCTCGTTCAATTCCCATCTTTCCTCTAATGCAAATTAAGTTAAACAACATAAAGGTATTAAAAGTAATTCTTTAAAAATGTTGTTCCCGTTACTAAACACAGAAATAAATATTTCTTTTATTTTGTAACTAATAAAATTATATAGTATATTGAATCGTTGAATTGAACTATGCATTGAATCATGTTTTGTCTATAGACTATACAGTACCTACGTCTTAATCCCAATACTGTACGCAATGTAACTTGTATTTTTGAAATTGAGAAATCTTATACAACGTTAAGCTTGTTAATTAGGTTATATTCCAATAATATAGGATATTAACAACAACAACAACAACAACAAAAACACCAATCAAATAAGCTTCATTGTATAAAAAGCCTTATACGTGCATCTTATGAAATCCTAACCATGATACTACATGAATCAATCAGCCTAACTTTTTGCTCAGTTAGTAAAATCATAGAAATATTAAATGTAACTAGAATGCTAAAATCGAATGTCTGTATTTTAAAAATCAGGTTAATCAGATGACGTTTAAGTTCTAATCATGACAATAAATTCAACTAGAGCAAAAAGAAAACAAATATTGTGGAAATAAAATGAAAAGTTTTATTTAGAACAAATCTTCTAAAATAATTTTCAGCTGAACAATAATAAGTAACAGTACATTAAAATATATTGATGAAAATATTATTCTAAGAATTAAACAAAAGAATAAGTATCAGCACTGAAATACGAAAACAATTAAAAAGCAGAATTTATCATTTATGTGGCACACAATGTTAAAAATACTAGATTAAATTAAATATTCTTCAGTAAAGCCCCTGCAGGACTTACATTCACATGAGATCTGATGAATCACTCAAATATTAAGTGAAAATGATCAGCAAAAATCCCTTATTTATCTTAAGTACAAATGTTTACTTTGAGAAAATACAAAGTTTATATTTCTAAATACACGCAGACCAAGTTCGTAATTAATATTTATAAAATACATAAACCATAAATTGTAGTGTAGAGCAATCTGACATACAATACACAATGGAATAAACCCTGAGTTACAAAAGCTGATACAAGTTATTACTACACTGTATTTACATCGATACAAATTTCATTCTATAAATAAACAATTTTTTTGAAACAAAAATAATATTTACAACATGTAAAAAACAGAACGTATTTTAATTACAATTAAGCTGTCCGAGCAAGAGCAGGTTTAGTCGGATATCACAGTGCACAATATTCTTGTTAAATTAATAACATATATTAATTAATTATTACGTAACACTAAATTGCACTTTTTAAGCAAGGAAGGGACAAGAAAAGGCATAGGTGTTCATAGTGTGTCTTAAAAACACTGAAACCTTTTTATCTACCAGTATTTAATCACATTTCACCCATACATAATTTTTACTCGTGTCCGAGGATTTTAATTTTTCCTTCAGTAGTTTTTTTCATTTGACTTGAAATCCATTTACACTGTTTATGCAGCAAAACTTTGAACAAATGTTTAAGCACAAATGTTGAGTTTTCTTTACACTGTACGCATGAAATGGCATCGCATGAGATGACTTTGTCAGTTGCTTTCATGAGTCTTTTCACAACATTTGCTTTATGAGCCACTTTCTTAAATAACTTTTTGTAGGTTTTGATGGCAATCTCAACAACATACATTAAGTTGACTGAGGGAGCTAAAAGTCCACTTGAGTCAGTCACTTTCACGTTTGAAAAAGTTCTGTTCAGAATTAGAAGTTCTTTGTGACTTGACAGCTTAGATTGTTTGTCGCACATTTTGCTTAAACACTGTTCACATTTAAACTTTCTATGATATGTGTGGGCCAAATAACCTGCAAAATATACTGTAGAACATTCTTCTAAGGTAACAATACTGAAATCGTCCGAATTGAGGATCATTTGACTTTGGAAATCATTTGCTGATGCTTCGTCTTCTTCAGACGAATTTGATGAATCTGAAAGCGGTGTTGCTTCCTTACTCTGGACTGTGACGTCTTCCCACCTGTTGCCTAGGTCTAGAAGTGCATCATAGTCAGGATTATATGATGTGGTTTTGGGTGGTTCTAGGAATTGCTGAATAGTGAGTATACGCATTGTACCTCTAAGTACTCGGACACTTGGATTTCGATTCCACCCACCCCTTTGTCTGATTGAAGAAAATAAATTTTCAAGTGGGTCTTGGTTTAGTCTTGATGTAAGTATGTAATTTACAGCCTTCTGATGATAAAAGTTCAGTGTATGCGCGGATTGTTAGTATGAAGCCATCGAAACAGGGTGGTCTTGAAACTTTGGGACTTAATTTCTTAAGGTTGGTAAACAGGTCCAAGGCGTTGGCAAAAAGGGCATTTATATGGCTGTTACTTGAGCTTAATGCACAAGAGTCTGGATTTTTAGAATGGTGTGTTCTGCTGTTCATTGCATCAAATAAAGAATTTATTTGATTCAGAAAAGAGGACGTATCCAAAGCCGTATCGCTTTTTAGCTGGCCAATTTCGGTAACAGTTTTTAATGCCGCTGCTGTCGTGTGGCTGAATATCTGAGTTGCAAGAGAAACAGAGAGTTTTTGAAAGGGGTTTGGCCAGATATGTGCTGGTGTTAGTTGAGGAGCTGCTCTTGTACTTTCACTTTTGCTATCAATATCAAATAATTGTCTTATATCGGAAAATGAAATGGTCCGACCATCATAGACAAAGTCGTGGGTCAACAGATTGTTCCTAAGGGACTTCAAAAGATGAGGTGGATCAAAAAGTGCAACAACTTTTTGTCCACGACTTGTATAAAAATATGGTTTGTCAACAAATACACCTAAAGTCTTGTAGGCTTTGACATTTGTTGTTGACTGGTCACATACCATAGCTTTAACATTGAGGCCTGCATCTGTTATGTTATTGATGCATTCTTCGATTATAAGCCTTGTCTGACTACCCATCAGGCCTTTATCGGAAACAAAGTAACCAATTGGGAGTTTCCATTGATAAAACAATCCCCTAACCATAAAAACAGTTGCTTCCTTTGCAATCCTTTTGTGTCGACCAAGACTACCTATGTCTTCATAGCCTTCAATTAGGTCGTATTGTGGTGAATATTCTAAACATTTCTTTTATAGACATTTCGTCGAACATCAAAACACATGCTTTTTTTTCCAAAGTATTCATACTGTTTGATTTTAATTTAATTTGTTCCATTAGTGCTCTATTAAATCCTGTCATGAAGCATTTTTTTGTCGATATCCATATCCTTATTGTTGATTCTGCTGGCAAAATCAAACACTTTCGTAAATAGGTATACGTAGATGGAGATCTCAGGAACAAAGCGGTAGCAAATTTTTTTTCGTCGGAACTCCAATGCATGTTCTTTTTATGAATTTGCATTCTAAACAATATTTCGGCTTCTTTGGATTTGAATTTCAAACCTCCAAGCCTGCTGAACTTTAATAATTGGCATTTTAATCTTGAAATCTTGGCTCTTTTAGATGCCAAGTTTTTTAGTTTGTGAGTTTATTTTAGACAGAAGCTTGTTTTTAGTTGGTGACTGAAATAAGGCTCTCTTAATCTTAGAAAGACATTGTCTTGCAGGTGATGCACTTTCTATCCATCCATGAACAGACGGCGAAACAGTTTCAACACTGAAGCTGGCTGAAGAGGTGCTCACGGTCGGAGATGGATGTTCTGTTAGAGACCTTCCGAGATATCTTCTAGGTGACTCTACAGTACGTTTCACACGAGGAGAAGGAGAAGTTTGATGTGAAGGACCTGGAGTTGGCTCTTTTTCCTCTGAAGAATACTGTATAGCTACAGCATTATGTACGAGTCGACCACTAGGTAGAATGTCACCTTGTCGGAAATGCCTCTCACATAGCAGCTTCTTCTTCATCGATAACGGCGACAGTCCAATAAGATCTGGATTTCCTAGAATAAATTAATTTTTAATATAAATCTTATAATTTGATGTTAGGTCAAGGAATTCCAGTGTTCATTTCATCTGTGAATAAAAGCCGGCGCTTAATGGAAAAATTAAACTTCTGAACATCACACGTGTTCACACAAATATAGTGTAAGCATATATTATAAATGACTAATATCCTGTTATAACAATTTAATTCTTACCTGTTTTCTGAATCCATATATCACTATTTTCTCGTGGAAACCTAAACATCTTTAACCCTTTCACTTTAAACCTACTGTTAGAACAGTTTTTGTACGAACACCTAGTACCCGACATTTTCAACTAACAAATATAACTAACTGAACATCATAAAAAAAAACACACGTGTTCACACAAATATAGTGTAAGCATATATTATAAATGACTAATATCCTGTTATAACAATTTAATTCTTACCTGTTTTCTGAATCCATATTTCACTATTTTCTCGTGGAAACCTAAACATCTTTAACCCTTTCACTTTAAACCTACTGTTAGAACAGTTTTTGTACGAACACCTAGTACCCGACATTTTCAACTAACAAATATAACTAACTGAACATCACACGTGTTCACACAAATATAGTGTAAGCATATATTATAAATGACTAATATCCTGTTATAACAATTTAATTCTTACCTGTTTTCTGAATCCATATATCACTATTTTCTCGTGGAAACCTAAACATCTTTAACCCTTTCACTTTAAACCTACTGTTAGAACAGTTTTTGTACGAACACCTAGTACCCGACATTTTCAACTAACAAATATAACTAACTGAACATCACACGTGTTCACACAAATATAGTGTAAGCATATATTATAAATGACTAATATCCTGTTATAACAATTTAATTCTTACCTGTTTTCTGAATCCATATATCACTATTTTCTCGTGGAAACCTAAACATCTTTAACCCTTTCACTTTAAACCTACTGTTAGAACAGTTTTTTGTACGAACACCTAGTACCCGACATTTTCAACTAACAAATATAACTAACTGAACATCACACGTGTTCACACAAATATAGTGTAAGCATATATTATAAATGACTAATATCCTGTTATAACAATTTAATTCTTACCTGTTTTCTGAATCCATATTTCACTATTTTCTCGTGGAAACCTAAACATCTTTAACCCTTTCACTTTAAACCTACTGTTAGAACAGTTTTTTGTACGAACACCTAGTACCCGACATTTTCAACTTAACAAATACAACGCAGTAGCAGAACTTGAGTCAGTGGGAGGGTATCAGTACAGAGCGGGTGAGAGGTGGGGAAGTGAAGTGAGCCGCGCCAGCAGTAGAACGTGATCAGTAGGAGTGTGTCTGGTTCACAGCGGGTGAGTGGAGGGGATGCGAGCCGCGCCGCGCCGTTGAATTAGCAACAGTGGGACAAGAGAACTCGTGGCGGTACACCTAGCGCTCCACACGGTGCTTCGCTGAAACTAAAGTCCAAATGTCTGTATAGAAACGTATCCATTGTCTGTGGTTATAGTGAGGCTGATGTGTTCCAGGGCTGGCTGTGTTCTATCTTTTTTGCGGTTTGCGTTGCCTTTGGTCTGGTCTGTTTTGTGTTCGATATCAGTGGATAATTAAAATAAATCGAGGAGTGAGAGTAGTTTTAAAAAGTATAAGAATTCTCCAGCCTACCTCGATAATTTTGATTCCCAATGTAATGTTCAAAAAAGTTTAATTAGACTACACAACTTCAGTTTAGTACTGAATGGCATCAAGACAGTCCCCAACCAATCAAAATGTGAATTTTGATTGATTATTTCTTCCATTGTAGCTCCTGGTACCTACACAATAAGCTACCTATTTTTTATTTGATTTATTTTGTCACTCTACACTCTAAAATTGAACCTTCTGGAATTAATTTTATGGGAGTGCTTTGAGTTATAAGAAATCGTTTCGGGAGCCACACGTTTCCTAGTAACTATCCACTTTAGGTCCATCTTGCATTCAACAGAAAAGCCAGAACGGAACAAACAAATGATGGCAACTAGGCATGAGTATTTAGTTTTGAATCATTAAATGCTTAACAAAATTACAGCCCACTTCTCAGAATACCATAATAGAAAACTATATCCAGGAATAAGTTTCTATAAGTTATAAATGTTTTCCTTATATTAAAAGTGGTACTGTAAACCATGATAATATATTTATACATAATATTATGGTAATGATTCATTCGACTTATAAATACTAGTATTTTCAAGTTATTTATAATCAAAAAACCATGTTTTGATGCCACTATTAGAAATAGAGAATGTTCATGAAACGAAATATATAACCGTTGTGCAAACAAAAGTTAAATCGGCATATTTTTAACGACTTAAAACTACTTACTTGTGTGGTATATTCAATATATTTTTTATTCTAAAAAATATACTTTATTATCAAAACATCAAAATTTTGGGCTGCCACTCAATTAAAAACATTTTGTAAATTTGGATCGCACTCAATCTCATGTTATTGGAGATAATTAATTCATAGCAAACTTGAAATAGTATGACATAAATGCTTTACTTTTAACTTAATTACAAGATTGAAAACAATACCTAACTGTGTTATTATTAATAATTTGCCAGGTGTAGCTGTGTTGGCTGGTCTGGCAGTGATGATCGTTATCATCCCCTTCAACGGTGTCATTGCCAACAAAATGAAAAAGCTGCAGACCAAACAAATGAAATACAAAGACGAAAGAGTGAAACTCATCAATGAAATTTTAACTGGAATTAAGGTTTTGGTTACCGTAAACCGGGGTTACTTGACCCCAAAATATTGACTTTTTCTAAGTTACTACAGTTATAGAAGACTTTAAAATGTTATATGTGCTGATAACCGTTTCTACACTATACTAGAGATACTTACCTTCTACTTTTTATAAGTTTTATATTTTAATTATCATGTTAAGTATTTTTTTTTAGTTTTTTGAAAATTGGGGTTCAAGTAACCCCCGGCTGGGGTTACTTGAACCCATTTCTTGTTTTAATGCAAAAGTCCATTATACAAAGGTTATGGGATCAAGTAGGACCCAGGATCTTAAAAAAAATATAAAAGTAACAGTTTGAATATAAAAATTTATTTAATTTTTCATTAGAGAAAGTGAAATTAAGGCACACATTTTTTTACTGACTACCTTAATAAAAAATAAACTTGAAAGCTGGCCAAATAAAACTCAAATCATGAAAATTAACTGTATTAAACAATATTTTTAGGAAGTGTAAACAACCCTCTCTTAAATGGCCTGGGTGGGCTAATAATGTCCTTGATGTCACACCACTTGTAATGTAAAATGTCTTTTACTGCCGGCCATTTCCAGTTCTTCTTTGTAGGCTCCATGCAGTCAACAAAGGCACCAGTCTGGTCGATGGTCGAAACCATTCCTGGATAAACTGTATCGTTCCACGATACTAACACGAAATTTCCTGGTTTTATGGAATTTTGTATGTTCTTTTTAGCTTCGATGATTTTACCGGGAACGAGAGAAGAGCCGCCGGAAACTGATGATAATAGTTGAGGCTGGGGATCTGGCAATGGTTCGAACATTTCATCCTCGGAGGTCTCTGATAAAACTAAATCACTTTCTCCTGAGTCTTGGATGCTAAAGGCGTCTTCATCCTCACTGGTAGAATCAGATGGATCTGGCTTTTTACTTTTTTTCGCTGGAGGCTCTTTTTTCTTTGCCATGGAATTTCTTATTGTGGCCTTACGAGAAGTTGATGCCTGTTCCACATCCGTAGAAGTTGGTGGCTCAAGATCAAATGCATTGACGCTTTTGCCAGGTGCAACATTAATTTTTTTTTCCTTCCTTGAGGCTTCACAAATTCTTGCCGCCTCTTTTCAAGATGTGCAAGGAAAACCTCTCCTACTAACGTAAGGTTTAGAGATCTGTCTTTTTGAGGCAAACGTGCCAGGATTTCTTCTTTATTTGAAGGAAAAATTCCAGCCTTTTTAAATCCCGCCTTGATGTTACTTTCTGTCTTAGCATTCAGATCCTCTAGGACAGTTCTTAGTAACATGGGGAACTGATCTTTTGGCAAGCATCCTGCTACTTTTCCAGCTTCCGACTGTTTCCATCTCACTAAAACCTCCCTCCACTTAGCTTTCAACGGCCTAAAGTAGGCCACGTCTAGGGGCTGGGTTAAGTGAGATGAATTTGGTGGTAGGCAAATAAAACTTATATTGTTTTCACCACATAGTTGTAACACTTTAACACTTAGATGAGAGGACAAATTGTCTCCGATCAGTATTTTTTGGCCCTCTTGTCTTTTTAATACGGGTAATAGGTGGGCAATGAACCACTCCTCAAAGGTAGCTAGGTCAATCCAACCATGTTTGCTTCGATTATATCTCGCACCTGGTGGCCCATTCTCTGTCCCACGTTGTCCACTGGTGCTCCGCTCTATAAATTATATATGGAGGGATGGATGAACCAGCAGCATTGCCACAAAACATTACCGACACATTAGATTTTGAGGAATTGAGCACTCTCTCGGGATATTTACAACCACGACGACAGATAATTTTGCTTCTTCCTGGGTCATCTGACATTGCGGTTTCGTCGTAATTATAGATATTTTCTGGTGGGACATCTTTTGTCACCATACTCAAGTTATCTATATACTCAGTGATAATTTTTTCATCTATTGCTGCTCGTGACCTTTTTATGTTGTTGGCAAATCTTACAGATAAATCAGTTTGCCTTTTCAAAAATAATTTAACCCAATCACGTCCAGGCATATTGCTTTGGAAACATTTGATTTGTTTCCCTTGCTTATCAAGATAGGACTTTATTAAGAATCGGAAATCCAGCTCATCTACAGGAAACCCGAAGTCACATACTTTCATCAAATGAGTGGAAAAAGCTATCTCTTCTTGATTAGTAAAAAACGGTCGGATGTCCAGGTCTCTTCACTACATCGATACCAGTATTTTTTAGTCTCCTTTTAATAGTAGATCTACTTATGCCATAGAAGGCTTCTGCGTTTCGCTGGGTCATTTCCCCAGATCTTATGGCATTAAGGCACTCTTCTAATTTTTCAGAAGTAAAATCTGCATACTTCCTGCTTCCAGGGAGCCGTTTGTAATTTCGGGGCATTGTGCTGTCCAATCCTGCAAAATAAATGTAAATAAATAGTGGCTGAATTATAACTTATTTTCGGCATATCTAATTATTACATTTGTTTAGTAATATAGTAGGGGCTACTTGGACCCACATTTGGGCTGGGTTCAAGTAACCCCATAATCCGGTTATCAGCGCACTATTTATTCCGACCAAAACTAAGCACATATATAACGATTGTATACTAACTTAAAACTAATATCATTAGCATCAGAACTGTATAGATCCCAAATTAAATCTTACCTGTTACCAGAGGGAAGTTATCTAGGCTGTGGGAACAGAAGTTCTAGGAGCACAAAAACACGTGTTATGACAAAAAAGCAACATAACCTCAACCTAGAACAAGGGAGTTGAACAAGACAGCGCTGGAGCGGCGTTTGTAGTTGTTAGTGCTGCTACCTGTTGGAAAATCAGCGAACCACAATCGTCCGATCAAAATTATAGACCCAAGCGAGCTCAAATACTTTTTTCGGTTTGGGACCAAGTAACCCCCCAGGGCTCAAGTAACCCCAGTTTACGGTAACGTTTTACTGTTAAATATAACGGAAAATTATTATCAGTAACCCAATTGATATTTATTAATTACAAGTCATTCTGTATGTATTTTAACACGTTGTAAAAACTTAAACTTTGATTGAGTATGTGACTTTATTCAATTAGTTATATGTCTCCAATTTGCTCGTGATGTTATACGATGAATACCCTTAACCTAACCTATCGTTTTTTAGTACGGGTTATCTAGTTGCGTATTGAGAAATTATTGAACATTCGGGAAAGAATGGTTTTTAAAGTAAGAGAACATTTTTTTATGCTGTGGACGATTTGGTAGTGTTCCGGAAAATGTTTTACTGGTGAAAAATATTTTCAATTACTTGTGTAAAGATTAATAACGTTAAAAAATTTGAGTTTAAATCAAATTAGAATTTGCCGAAGTGGAGAAGTTAATGGGGAAAGAGAATATTGAAGAATGTTTTGCCACCAATTTGATTTCTTCCTTCCAGTATGTACCGTTTTACTGGCACATGAGGGGTTAGCTTTGAAATTTAAATTTTTGTGAAGATTCAAAAAAGGAAAAGAAAATCTTCTGAAATAAATAAAGTTCAAACTTCTTCTTGAAAATAATTACTGGATTTAAAATTAAAATAAAAACTTCTTGATAACTTTTTAAATTCAAACTTGTAATATATTCGTCACTCCCAAAAATGTTACAAAAGTTCTTACAGTTTGTCTTTTATTCAAATTTTCAAAATTCAAAACATTTACACTCTAATCTAATCTGGCAAATTCTTCACTTTAAATTATCTTCAAAATTCAATTTTATTTTGTTACTAATTTTCTTTACTTTACTTTAACTATTAGTTCTTTTCAGTGTTAGAATTTATTTATATTGCAGAAAGCATCTGTAATAACCACAAAACTCTTTTAGTATTTTTACATTAAATTTTATATTACATGTGCTCACTGCACCAACAAGTTTTTATATTGCACAGATCAAAAGGACAAGTTCCTAAATTCCAATTAAATTTAATTTTTATAATATTTCTTTCCCCAAAACTATTCAAAATAACTAAGAATGA